>NC_051081.1:33425682-33553182 GCF_004664715.2 Peromyscus leucopus
GTGTGTGGTATGTATGTATGGATGTGTGTGTGTGCGGTGTGTGTGTATGTGTGTGGTATGTGTATGTGTGTGCATGCATGTGTGTGTGTGTGGTGTATGCATGTATGCACGGATGTGTATGTGTGTATATCACAGCATGACTGTGATATACTCTTTAAAGCATTCTGGTTTGGGTTTTTTGAGGAGAAGGTCTCATTATGTAGCCCCAGGTATGAAGTAGCAAGAATATCTACAGAAAAAAAACTTTACAGCCATATTAAGATGTTTGAAATTATCCACCTAGACAGAAAACTTCCAATCACATAATTAAAGATGGCTGTAACAATGTCAGCTCTTTTTAAATTGGTAAAAGATTAAGTGAGCGCAGTTTAAATTTTAGTAGTTTTGTTTTTAAAAGAAACCTAAGAACTTACTCTAAAATATGTAAAGAAATGTGACTTATAGGGGACCCAAAGAAGGGAGACAATCTTTAAGAATAAGATGGGAGGCTTTCCTCTCCACTGAATATCAAGATTCTTTTTTAACGTCACAGTAATTATGAAGTACAACCACAGGCACTCGAGGAAAGAAACAGAACAGAAGAGACAAACTGAACATCTGGATACATCATTTAGATGATGGAAAGCCTTTCTGCTTCAGCTACCAATGGGTTAACAGATATGTACTGAATACCTGTTTTGTGTTATGTGCTTCTGTGAATACAAAATCAGAAATTATCCCCCCGGTCTACTTCAAGTGTAGAATTTGACTGAGAGCATAAAAGATTTACACAAATAAAGCAATCAATGGACATGATAACAACTCGGCTGAACAGGTTAAAAAAGCACACACACACACACACACACACACACACACACACACACACACACACACACAGCTGGAGAACAAGGAGGTTCAATGAGTTCGGTTCCGGGGGAGGGGCAGGGTCTGTGTGGAGTGAGGAGCGCTGGGACCTCCACAGGCTCGCCCACACGAGAGGAGAGGCACAGAGGGAGAGTGAGCAAGAGTCCGCAGCAGGGCACAGGGATGGCAAAGCACAGCCAACCCCAGGAGCCCAAAGAGGGCACCGGAGGGACATCAGAGAAGAGGCAAGGAGCAGGAGGCTCCAGACTCACTGGAGGAGTAAACTCCAGGCCTGTGGCTGGTCACGGGCATCGGAAGCACACAGAAAGGAGGAAAAGATGAGGCTGAACCACCACTGCCGGACTTAAGTTAGTATTCAAACTGAGGCCAAACACACAAAGGCCTTGCTTTTGTGAGGTGCGGCTTTTGCGGTGGACTACCCAAGGGAGTGAAGCGGCCTAAATACCGTGAATCCCACAAATACAACTTGAAATGCGGTTCAGGTGGGCATGACCTTCCCGGTTTGACCTACCAGAATTCACTTTGGATGTGACGTGAGCTACATCAACCTTCTGGGACCGGATGTGAGGCGCCGCTCTCGTGGAAGGAGTGTGCGTGGCGTTTTTCCTTCCTTCTTTTACTTTAGTTATCTTTGAAAGGGGCGCAAAAATACCTGAGGGCAAAGACAGCACTGTCGTTAGTGTGGGAGCGACCGAAAGCATTTCAAATGCAGGGCAAATGTTAACGATTGCCAACACAGGCTCTGTTAGTACCTACCCCACATGGCGCTTGCCCGCAGAGAGTGTACAATCTAGTTGCCAAGACTAAATAGACAGTAATTTAGGAACCACATTAAGAGATACATAATCTGCTGTGGGGTGAAATTCAGGGGAAAAAGAAATGTGTCAAAGTTACCACCTTCTCTAAGCAACTGAGAATAAGTTATTACATAGTGTAAGCCAGGCCACTTCATGCCTGCTTAGGATTTTTGTGTAATGTTGGGCGTTACAGATCTTCACGACCCTGACTCATCTTCCTTTTGTACTGCACACCTTTTAAAGACAAACTCAAATGTTACTTCTGTCTGAATTCTCCCACTGTAACTAATTACAGTCCCTTACACACAGTACAGACACAACAAATCCTTTTGACTGTATAAAATAATCTTCCCCCAAGGCCTAGCCCTCAATTCCTGCACGTCAGAAACAATACAGTGTGTGCTGAGGAAGGAAGGTGAACAGAGGCAGGAGACTGCCTACCTACAGCAGCTGGGAGTATAAAATCCCACTGAGGGAGTTTATGAAGGCAATAAAACATCCAGTTTGAGTAAGTACTCACAGACATTGAAGAGAGTGAATACAGACTATAAATCCCAAGATTATCTCCCTAACACACTTAAAAAGAAAATAAAGTCATAATGTGTACATTACACCCTGAGTGTTTACAACCTAACAATCGTGCATCATATAGGATGAAATCCGTTAAAGCAGGCCAGGAACACTCGCACCCTTACAGAATGTGAGCACTCTGCTCATGGCCGACAAGTGCCAGCTACATTACTTTCCTAGAAACCTGTGAAATTCTTTTCTCCTTTGAACTCTGGACGACCTTCTCTGGATTTTCCTGTTTTTAAAAACTTATTTGTAACTATCTTTCCTGTCACTGACCTGAGGCTATCCTTGACTTTCTAGTCTAAATTATTTTCATTGCCAATTGTAGAGAGAGAGAGAGAGAAGGAGAACAAAGCTTGACTATGATGAGGATGACAATGATAATCACAATTAAATCTGCCAAGGATTAAAGAAGGAAGTATTCCGCCAGGCAGTGGTGGCGTATGCCTTTAATCCCAGCACTCGGGAGGCAGAGCCAGGCGGATCTCTGTGAGTTCGAGACCAGCCTGGTCTACAAAGTGAGTTCCAGGAAAGGCGCAAAGCTACACAGAGAAACCCCATCTCGAAAAATCAAAAAAAAAAAAAAAAAAAAAAAAAAAAAAAAAAAAAAAAAAAAAAAAAAGAAGGAAGTATTCCACCACTCTGGATTATGAATTTCTGGAACTTGGGAATTCTCTGCTAATCCTCCTCATGGAATTAATTCTAAGGAAATAAACTTAGAGGTGTACACACAGGCTAGGAGGTGATGCTTGTCTAAGGAAAGGATACCTTGCGAGAGAGAGAGACACAGTATTTCTAGTTTATCAACATGTCCTGACCTCTAACTTATTACCATGTTCCAGAGACACTTCCGGGAGAAAATAAAATCTAGGGGGGAAAGGAACTGTCTGGCAAGAAGTCAAATGAACTTGATCTCACCCGCAAGCTGCAACAGCCCCTCTATCAGCCCAGATAGGTTCCCGGGTGTTCCACTATGTTTTTCCTATCCAGACCTATGGTAAAATGTAATCTAGAAATCAAGTACAGTAGGTCATCAACAACAGCCGATCACAATGCAGAACACCGACCACGGTACTCTCAGCAGTGGCTGGTGAAAGGATGTGGGAGACCTAACGGGGCTGCACTATGATGTGGTCAAGGCTGACCACGGGCAACTGAACCCGCACAGTAATCAAGCCTGCTGGGCTGCGTCACCACCACCAACGAACAAGACAACGAAGACAGAGTAATTCATGAAACACGGGCAAGACAGTTGAAAACCAGGCCGGTAAGAAGGCTGAGCAGGCAAGAGGCCACCAGGTCTGACAGCCTGAGGTCAATCCCTGGGAACCACATACTAGAAGAGAACCAACTCTCATAAGCTGCCCTCTGCCCTCCACACACCATGACACGCTGAAGCCCCTCCACACACACACAATACATACATGTAAAAAAAAAAAAAGAAAAAGTATTATTATTATTACATTATAAAATTACATTACATCTGTAGGAAACTTTATATGGATCTGGGCGATCAAAGCAAAGAACTGAAAATCAAAGCGTATATATGAGAATATTTCTGATTTATTTGATTGGTGTCAGTAATATCACAAATAATGATCAATAAGTGGCCTGCTTTCTTTTGTTTTTATTTTGAGACAAGGTTTTATGTAACCCATGTCCTCAAACTGGCTATGTATCCATGGATGAACTTAAATGTCTGATCCTCCTGCCTCTACTTCCCAAGTGCTGGGATTACAGATGTGTACCACCTCGTGTATTTCATGTGGTGCTGGGGGCAAAACCCAAGCCTTGAGCATGCTCAGCAAGCACCCTACTGAGGCAACACCCCAGCCCAAATTCCTTCTTTTCTTAATCTGAAAGAAAAAGGTGACTTTTCTTTGATAATCTCAAAAGAAAATTTCCATATAGAAATATATTTGTTTTAAAGGATAATCAAATATTTAGTTCTAATGGCTTAAAAGAATTGTATTGTGCTGAGCAGTGGTGGCGCACGCCTTTAACCCCAGCACTCGGGAGACAGAGGCAGGCGGATCTCTGTGAGTTCGAGGCCAGCCTGGGCTACAGAGTGGGTTCCCAGAAAGGCACCAAAGCTACACAGAGAAACCCTGTCTCGAAAAACCAAAAAAAAAGAAAAAGAAAGAAAGAAAGAAAAAAAGAATTGTATTGCACATGATTCCTCATCTTCATAGATCTGGTTTGTCTTCATTTATTATTATTATTGTTGTTATTATTATTATTAATCGAGTCATTTGGGTAAACCACGACTACATCTGAAGCTGTGGCTGGCTACACTGTCCACAGCGGGCATAGCTGGTGGTCTCCCTTGCTGCCCGGTAACACAGCATAATCACTAGCTTCCCCGAGGCTAACACACAACTCTAAGGTTGACCAAAAAGCAGCACACAGACCATTCTCTTTCAAAAGGAGAGCAATGAATTCTCAGATAAACACGGCTTGTTTAATGCGTTCAGCCCCATTAAAAACGTCAGCAACGAATAAAAATCATATAAATTCTAAGAGAAATTTATTTCTTGAAGGAGAAAACAGAAGCTTCTGAGAAGGGGAGAGAAGGCCGAGCCTGAAACTCCTAAGTAGCCATCCAAGAAGCTCAAGAAAGTGGCTGGCGAGCTCCAGAGGGTGAGAGCCGCATCCTGGCCAGCGCTCGGCTATGTAGCTGCCCTGGCACAAAGCCGCATCAGTCGATCTGCTTACACCTGTGAGGCCCACGAAGGCGTCACTAGCTGGTCTCTGCAGTACAAGTTTGCTACGTTCTACATTAGCTAATACTGTCTTCAAAACACTAAGGGGGCACGCGTGACCATTTCCCAGTCCTCTTCCCAAACTACCACATGAAATCGGGCAGGAATACGCATGTTGTCAGAATGGAGGGCTCTCGTGTTACGCCCAGGAGTCTCCTTTCAGAAAGCTACTGAACCGAAGGATCTGCTCCACCAAAACTAGTAAGTAAGCTAAGAAAGAAACTGACTGAACAAAGTCAGAGCACCAAATCTTTCCCTTTACAGAACGAGGTGGAGAGATGTCTAAGACTGGAAAAACCAAGACAGAGGCATCTGTACAGATTCTTGACAAACATCAGCGCTGACATCAGAAAATACAAAGGCTCTTGCCTCTAAAGAGCCAGTGTCGGGGGGAGGGAAGGCTTGTTTCTTTTGAATAAGCCTGACAATCTATCCAGTTACATACGTGTTTACTTTGGTAATTATGGAAAGCATAAAAATAATAGTATCCACAAGTATTAAATCAATTATTAGGTGGCTACGACTTAACAAACTAGTCCGTGCTAGAGCTAGCAAACAGTAATCCTGAGATGAACCACCGCACTAACATGAACTCAGTATAAAAACACACAAGAACCAGAGGCAGGAATGGGGAGAGAGAAGACAGAACCTACGGAGAAGAAACTAATTGGATGTTTTCTGATCTGCCAGGGGATCCACAACTCCCTTGCCCTCTACCTCAGGCACCTTAGCAATGACCTAACTCAGTACACCAAGATTACTCAGCAGGAGGGTGACCTTAAGTTTTAAACAACCCAACATGTGGCCCCCACATCCCAACCTGCCTCTGAGTATTTAGAGCCCAGAAGCAGACTCCCAAAGCGCCCAGCTCTGCTTTATCAAGCTTGCCTGTCCTTGGAACCACGCGAGTCAGCGAGCCCACAGCCCATGAGACTCTGCCCACAATCTCTGCGCTCCCCACAAATATGACTGACACCTACCCTGTGTGTGACTAAATGCCTTTGATCCTGTCCTTCCTGAGCTTGGCAGCTGCCAAAAGTAGGTATCAGAGGAAAATTCAAACTAAAGCCTTGACCCTGTTCCAGCAAGCTCCTAGTGGGTTTCATAATTATTTACAGAAAAACATTAACATTTCCAAAGGAATGAAAAATAGAATTTGTAACTAATTCTTGAATTATGTTATATATATATTAAAGTATGAAAATAAAATAATAATCATAAAGGGAAAAAAATTTAGCCGTATATTAAATATCACAAAATACTGTGAGTAAAGTTCAAACCCAAATACCAAATTGGACAAATACATTTTTTAAATTCTTAGCAGTTTTTTGAACACTAATATTTCAGTTTAAATGGGCAACTATGAATATTCAGGAGCCAAAATAACTTTCTGTCTCTCTCCTGTCTTCTCCTCTCTTCTCTTCTCCTCTTCTCTTCTCTTTCCCCCATTCTCTCCCCTCTCTTCTCTTTCTCTCTCTCTCCTCTCTCCTCTCTCCTCTCTCTCTCTCTCTCTCTCTCTCTCTCTCTCTCTCTCTCTCTCTCTCTCTCTCTCCTCTCCACTCTCCCCTGCCCCACATACAAGGCATAACAAAGCATTTACAATGTTCTCGCATGGGACCGGGAAGGTAGCTTAGCTGATAAACTGCATGCTGTGCAAACATAACCCAAGTTTGACTCTAGCTCCCACATGATCTGAGAAATAGGAATCAAAAGCAAGTTTTTACCCATCAAATTAGAAAACTTAAAAAAAAAAAGGAGCCGTTAAAAATTATCACATTTTTGATCAACATTTAAAGATTTACACAAATTATAATAGGATACCCAGTAGAAATGTAGAACATATAACATATATAATATATATATATATATATTATATATATATAAAATCCAAGCTTTGTGGGGGTAAAATTTTAAACAGAACAAATGTATGTAAGAAGCACTACAAAGAGCCCAAGAGAGGAATGGTGGGCAGAGATGATGAAAATACACTGCTTAAATATGTAAAATTTTCAAAAAAAAAAACATTTAAAAAGTGTTATCAAAAATATGCAAGTGATTTTTATTTTCTTCTTTCTCCTGTTTTATGATTTTTATGTCTCACACACTGAGCATTTTTGTAAGCAAAAAGTATAAATAGACAAAGACAAGTATGTGGCAGAAAAAAAAAAACCTGTAATTCTGGAAACTTGGTAAGAGTCAGCTAATCGCTGACAGTCCTGTGCTGACCCATCCCTTTCCCAGGTAGTTTATGTATCTCTCGATATACCCTGTCCTCACACAGTCCTGGGGCTCTGTATCCCTGTTTCATAGATGCCAGATGGGAACAAGAACAGATGGAGGCTCACCCGGCCCCAGCCCTGAGGAAGAGACCTGATCACATCAGCATCAGACTCCAAACCCCACAGTTCTCATCAGTGTGCTGGGCAACCGGGGAGGTGATGTCAGAGAAGAGGAAAAACATCAACAGCAGAGTGAGAAAGGCAGACTGACCCCAGTGTCAGAGTGTGTGAAGGAGAGAGGGAAACAGAAGACGGGCCGATGTGAGGAGGAGGAAAGATGGGTGGGTAGGGGTGAATTTAAACAAACGTTTGTCAGAAAGAGAAAGGACTGCCCCAGCCAGGGAACAGAGTCAAAGCTGGTCTCACTGCTTTTCCAGCTTCTCAAATTCTCCATGGTCCATTGTCTCGTCCCTCTCTGTGGCCCGACTCTACCACAGGCAGAGCTACAGAACCAGTCTGGTGGGAAGCCTCCTGCTGGCTAACCGTGCTCACAGCAAGGACTAAGCGGCTGGCCTTGCCCGCCTCAGCATCACTCACTGAGAGGACTCTCCTCCACTCAACTGTCTTCCCCTCAAAACGACCCCAGAGAAGGTGAAAGACAGCTCAACGGGTCACCTGCCTTGTAAGCGTTAGGATGTGCGTGTAATCCCCAGCATCCATACATCATGTGGGCATGTGATTGTAATCCCCGCATCGTGGGCCAGAAAACAGGGACTCAGAGGCTAGCCAGCCAGGTTAGCTGAGTCCCAAGACCCAGTGAAACACCACCTCTGGTTTCCACATGCACACTGGTGCATACACATGTGAGTGCACGCTACACACACACACACACACACACACACACACACACACACACACACACACACACACACGCACCATCAGTTCCAATGAATTCCAGGGCAGGTAGGCAGATATTCTCTCCCTGAAAGAACAAGCCAGTCCCATCATATTCTCTATTGACCAGTCTCTCTACCAGGTGCCTGTGACCCCTGTTAACTGGGTGTCTAAAACACAAAAGCCTCGCTCGGCCCTTCAACGCGGGATCAAGTCCCTGAGATCAGGAATCACAGATCCCAGTATGTTCTCCTGGGCTCTCCTCCCAGTCACATCCTCCTTTTCCTCCCTGGCCACCTTGGATTCTCACATCCATCCCTTAGTCTGCTTCCTTTGTCCTCAGCTTTCTTACAGACTTCTTCTGGTAGAACATTCTAGAAGAAACAACCCTGGTGAACCAGACTCTGCTTCATCAGTACCCAAACGGTTTGACAAGCCTTGACGAGAAGAGGACTTGCTCTTGCAGCCTGCTTACGACTCTACATTTATGTCCGCAAGTCTAGAGTTGGTCCTTGGCACCACGTGGCTGTCTGCTGCACTGCCCTGACCTGGCTGCAGTCTGTCTCCCCTCCCTGCAGTCTGTCTCCCCTCCCTGCCCATCTCCACCCCGCTCTCTCCCAACGCCACCCACCCTGAGATCCCTCTCCTTACATCAGCAAATGACCTCACTTCTCATTTGCTGAGAAAACAGAAACATCTTCCCAGCATCTCTCTCCTTAGGGAGGCTGAGCCATGCCTGGACTGATGCCAGGCTAACCCTGGCACAACCCTTTCAGCTTCTCAAGGACCTTCCTCCTCCAGCCTTTCCCTGTCTCCAGCAACACCACTTCCCTCCTGTAAATCATTCCCATCAGTGGAAACACGACAGACCAGCTCCTGCACTGAAAATACCCTCAGTCCACACCCTCTTACAAAGTACATGAGTAACCAGGGAAGGGTCTCATTTGAAAACTTCAAGAAAGGGTGAGGCGGGACTGCTCAGTGGTAGAACGTGGTCCGTCTTTGTCGGGCCCTGGGTTCAATCTTACCGTATTTGGGAGCACACTTGAAGTACTGGACTCTCCCAACACCTCCGTTGTTTTTTCCTTCCGGTTCATCCAGCTCAATGCCAGCCCACTGCCCACTTGCAAACTCTGTTGTTCCACAAAACCTTAATGTCCCAACCTAGAGAAAATACACATCAAAATAGGTTTTCAGTCTTACTAGGAATTCTAAATGTCCTGTTCTTGGCAATATTACTTTCTCCGTCTTTCAAAGTGGATGTCTGAATAAGGAACTCTGCCAAAGATTTGTTTGTTTGTTTGTTTGTTTGTTTTTTAGTTTTTCAAGACAGGGTTTCTCTGCGTAGCTTTGCACCTTTCCTGGATCTCGCTCTGTAGCCCAGGCTGGCCTTGAACTCACAAAGATCTGCCTGCCTCTGCCTTCCAAGTGCTGGGATTAAAGGTGTGCACCACCACCACCCAGCACCAAAGATTTTTTTTAAATGGCAAAGGGCTTCACCAGGAAGACATGAGGTCCTTCCTAGGTGATGCTCTTTCCCAACAGAACAGGAAAGAAAAGTTCATGTTGCAATGGGATTCAGCTCACCTCTCTCAGTTACCAACAGACTGAGCAGGCCAGAACTCAGTGAGGATATATATACAAAAAGGAAGCCAGCTATAAACCAGCTCAACTCAACTGGAGAGATGGCTCCGCAGTTAAGAGCACTGACTGCCCTTCCAGAGGACTGCTTAACTCCCAACACCCACATGGCAGCTCACAACTGTCTGTTACTTCAGTTCCAGGCAATCGGATGTACTCTTCTGGCCTCCATGGGTACCAAGCACACAAGTGGTACACATATATTCATGCAGGCAAAACACCCAAACACATGCAATAAAAATAGATCTAAATTTGTTGTTTGTTTTGTTTGTTTGGAGACGGTTTCTCTGTACAATAGCCCTTGGCTGTCCTGGAACTCGTTTTGTAGACCAGGCTGGCCTTGAATTCACAGAGATCTGCCTGCCTCTGACTCCTGAGAGCTGAGATTAAAGGTGTGTGCCACCACCGCCTAGCTAAATTTTAAAAAAAAGAACAGAAATCACACAAAATATGTTCCTGAACCATAACAGAGTTAAACTAGAAATCATTAGCAGGGAGATACATGATAATCTCCAAATATATGGAATTGCACCAAGTAACTATAAATAACCCATGGTGAAAGAGAAGAAAATCACAAGGAAAATTAAAAAATACTTTGAATGAAAATGAATATATCAAACTACGTGGGAATCGGCAAAAGCCGTGCTTAGAAAGGAACGCAGACCTTAGAAACAGCCTAAAACCGATAGCTAATTCCCACCTCAGCAAACTAGTATTAAGATCCAAAGCCAGAGAGAGGGAGTAAGTAATAAGTATTCAAATAAACTGAGAACATAAAAATAATATTGAAAATCAATGAAACCAATAACACGTTCTTTGAAGGACAAAAATTAAGTCTAAACAGAAACCAGTTTTTTTTTTAAAAGAAAGATAAAAGACACAAATTGCCAACATCCCCCAACAAAAGAGGGGCATTGTTGTCAATATTTAAAAAGATGGGACGATACTGCAAACAGCTTCGCCCACTCATGTCACAGGTGCTGTGACACTGCAATTCCTTGAAAGACACAAAAAAGGCTAAAACCTAAATTTGTGATTTAAAACTGAAAAAAAGAAAAAAGCTCCCAGGAACAGATGCCCTCAACGGTAAATTCTACCCAAAATGTATGGGTGAAATACAAATTCTGTACGGGCTCTTCGAGAATTTAAGTGACGAGGCTGGTTCCCAAGACATTTTAGGAAACTGGTATTACCTTGACATTAAAAATGGCCAAAGACACAGCAACTACAGACCAGTACCCCTCTAGAGCACAAACACAGGCATCTTCAACAACCATAGAACCAGTCAACACAGTAACTAGGAGATACTACATGGCGATAAGGGAGGTCTCCAAGGGATGCAAAGCGGGTCACTAAGGGAACTCCCCACCAATCCACCTGTCCACACGCTGAAGAGAGAGAAGAGACCTCCAACCAACTCCAACCAACTGTGATGACGACTTAAAGAAAAGACAGTTTGGCAACTGAGGAGCTCTTCAGTGACAAACAGCATCCACACTAAAACCACGGCTACCCACGTAAGGAGACCTCACTTAGAGAAGGAGGGGAAAGAGAAGAAGGATGAGGAGACGAGATGACTGCTTCACAGAGAATCCACAAAGTAAAAAAGTAAGGGCATGTGGTTAATATTCAAAAATCAACTATTTCCATATTCTAGAAATGAACAACCAGAAAAGGAAATTTCAGCAATAGTGCACGCGCACACACACACACACACACACATACACACACACACACACACACACAAAAAAAAAAAAAAAAAACCTTGAAAAAATGTGTCTAAATCTAGCAAATCATATATACTACCTAAATGGTTAAAACCACAGAAGTTGATTAAAAAATCCAAAGCCCTTCTAAGTCACAGTTATATGAATACTACAAAGACTGGATGTTTAGCCATAATTTTTTTAAAGCTACATATTCAATATGTATTTATCTATTCAATTTCCTGACATTTTCATTTCAACCTGTGAAAGCTAACCTATGTCCTATTGTTTTGTAAACCGGTGAACATCAAGTCACTCTTTACATCTGTGCTTGTCATTTGCAGACCAGTTTCCCCCACTAGATCAAGCTTCCGCTCCAGGGTTCTCTGAGAAGCCCTCCTCGTCCATCCGAACACTGAGAGGTAAGCAGTGAGAAAGGTTAATGTCCAGGCACACGTTCCCTGTTCCACTCCACACTGGAGCGTCCTGGTACCTTAAACTAAGAATAAACACTGCTACTGAGTGGACTGTGGCTCAGTGAGTCAGCACTTCCCATGTTTCGTGAGGCCAGAGCTCAAGTCCCAACACTGAAAGGGGAAAAAAAAAAAAAGCTCCCAAAAGAAGCATCAGAGAAAAGAGAGAAACGGTGACAGTGAAGGTCACACGGAAACCGCAGCTCCGTCTGTCTATCAAGCCTTTATGTACAGAGGCACCGGCTGACCTCCCGTCTACAGGCTTTGTAGCATCTGAGTGTTCCCTATTTGTGAGATTTCAAAGTCAAACACAGAACAGTACTGAAGGTTTCCTTTGCTCGGTTGGCGGGAGAAGAGCCACGGGCAGGGACAGTCCGGAGTAGACAGAGCAAGGTCACTTCTCAGCTCTTGCCTCTAAACTCAGTCAACGGTTCTCTATGCCGCTTGTCCCTGTGCAAATAAAAAGACCTTCGCTATCAAGTTCAAATAGCTCATATTCTTAAACTGCCCTCTGTAAGTGTACGGAAACTTACATTTAAATTTTACATTTTCACTGGGCGGTGGTGGCGCATGCCTTAATCCCAGCTCTCGAGAAGCAGAGGCAGGAGGATCTCTGTGAGTCTGAAGACATCCTAGTCTACAAAGCGAGTTCCAGGACAGCCAGGGCAGTTACACAAAAAAACCTCTGCCTCAAAGACCAAAAATTGCACATTTTTAATCAAGTATGTTTCTGTCCACAGTGTTGAAGTTTCTCCCAAAAAACCCAAAACTGTGATCGTGTGGCACACAAGCCCTAGACACAGACCAGGAGCGAGGACCATAAGAACGGCTTCAGGGACCACAGTGACTTACTGTACCTTCTGCCCTGCGATGACAACCCGGTCCCCCAACTTCAGGCCAAGAGAGGTCAGCATGGCCTTGCTGGTGACATGATCACAGTTTGGAACCACGGCCTTAGGGATGGGACAGGCCAGAGGCGTCGCACCCAAGAGCATCTGCTTGATTTCCTTAGCGGTGGCTGCGGCATCGGCCATCTCCAGAGGCATGTCCACCGGGTCCGGGACAACATCCACAGGGGTCTGTCCTTTGTCATTCTACCACAGAGACAGGAGAACATCTTCAGCTCTGACATGCTCAGAGCATTAGACAGCCATCGACGATTCGTAACGGAGGACTTTTAAGTCAGACATGGTCATTTATTTACTCAAAACCACTCAACAGACTCATCTGCCATACCAGGAACCACTCTAGGTGCTGAAGACACCACAGTGCAGAAAGCAAAACACTCTGCCTACCCTCAAAGAGCACACACACTCGTAGGTCAGACAGACAGAGAGCATCAACAGATTGTGTGGTGTGCTAACTGGGAGCTGAGTGGTATAAAGACACCCAGGCACAGAGAACACGGGCCCAGAGGTGACTGGGGGGGGGGGGGGCTGGTGACATAAAGATGGTGAGGGAACCCTCACCGACAGCTGCATTTACACAGAGATGCAAAGGACATGAGGGGAGGTGGTCTGGCAGGGGAAAATCATTCTGTCCACTGAGAAGGGCAAGCGCCAGGGAAGAGAAATAACCCTGCTGCACATGAGCACAGGGAAACGGCAGGATGCCCCAGCTGCCCAATCTGAGACCCAGCTACATCCACGCACACTCCTTACGGACATTTAGTCAACCAGGGCCACATACACAAGGACCCTACTTCACAGCCACCTCCATTTATATAAGTTCCCGCAATCCAGTTTGCGCAGAGGTAGAGAATCTCCCCCACAGTGTTTCCCGGAGCCTGTCCCTGTCATTAAGGGTCACATGACTACATCCCGCCATCCCACAGCTGCCACACTGGCTCTGTGACCTCGGCCACCTGCCTGGTCACGCAGCGACTCAGACTTCAGAAATAGAGACAACGGTCTCTGTACTATTGACCGCATCCTAAGCTGCAATCAAGACTTGCCCCGCTCTCCCTATGAAGGAAAGACTGTTTCCTGGAGTAGTTTATCTGCCAGCTATAAACCCAGTTCGTTGCATGGTGTTTATAGAATTTAAAATCCACCATTTCAAAAAAAAAAAAAAAAATCACCTCACTTGGTTCTCTCAAGGAAGAGCTTACAGACAGAATCTCCAGAGGCATTTTAATTCTGAACAGTGAGGGGTTCACATTATAGCCAGAGAGGCAGTAATCAATTAAAAACATTCTGAGATGTCCAGTAGGCCAGTTAGAAAACAAGATGTGGGGAGATAAAAGCAACGTCCCAATTCAACTCTTCACTGGAGATCCCATGAGGTGTTCTCACTCTCTGGCTTCCCCCTCTTACCCTAAATGCAGGATTGGCTCCATGCTCCAGTAAGGTTTTCACAGCTCCCGCACACAAGTTGTACGCTGCAATGTGCAGGGCTGTCCCGAAATTAAAGTCGCTGCAAGTGGCGTCCACATCTACAATTAAACATCACAAAAGTCTGAACTACAACTTTAAATTCAGCTAGCACAGTTTCCAAGGAGATGGGGGGTTTGGCGGAGGGGATTTTGCTCTTTTATACACGTACGCCTCCCAGGTGCAGTATTTCACAGCGGGACAAATCTCCGTAATTATAACTTGCCTACAATAACCAAATGACTATCTTCCTACTTCAGTGTGCTTCCTTGTGAAATGGAGTGCTGTATAGATCACGAGGGTTCCAGCCATCCTAAACTGCCTTGCAGGAGAGGCAGTGAACGGTGGTAATACATCCCTGTGCCATGGCCAGCTTTCCATGGCTGCTCACTAAACTCAGGCATTTCCTTGGAAGGTAATGCCCCTTGTGGTACACAGTAAGAAAGTCAGCTTCAGGTCGGAGGTCAGCAAATGAACCCTGTGGGCCAAATACACCCTACTCTCTGTTTCTCAAACTTTTATGGGAACGCAGGCACACTTATTCAGAGACATGTTCTCTGAGCCTGTACCCAAGCTCCAACTATAGAAATGAGTCGCTGTGACAGACACCAGATAGTCTAAAAAGCTAAAATAGTTATTTACTAGTTAGCCTTTCACAGAAAAAGATGGCTAAACTGTGCATAATCCTCAAATCAATAACAAGTACCTGAACATAGGTATGCTTACATAATGATTCATGACACTATTCGACAGATGAATTTGGACTCCACAGTAAGAAAAGGAACCTTGCAATTCTAAGGGTATTCTAATAACAGTAAATCACGCTGCATTATACCTGAGCAGGAAATCGCCTGGAATGGAAAATCCTATTTTGAATGTTTCCTACAAGGGTCTAATAGTCTCTGGCTCCATAACTGTACATTTATCTGCAGGGGACTTGTGGCTTGACTACGCACCTGAGACAACACAGCCCTGCTCACCCAGACTTCCTGCATTACTGAACAGAGGACCATGGACAGAAACTCTCTTCCCAACACCACTTGGAAGTTGGAAAGGTAGAATTTTAAAAAGAGACTAAATTATTGTGCAAAGCAGAAATTAGAAACTAACCTGAGAGGTTTGTCTCTTGAATCTCTAAAATGTCTTTTGTAACGGGGTGGCACTGGGCACTCTATCTAAGCTAGAAGAGTCCTCTCTCTTGCTCTTATTCTTCTCAAAAGAGGAGAACCAGAGAGAATATCAACTTTAGGGTATCACCATCGAGACGTGGAGGCACCCTAAAATGTATCAAAGAATTCCTGGAAGGAATGACATCTAAAAGAATCCTCCCCTGAATTATTCCAATGACAGCCCAAACCACTCTGCTGCTCTACCCCTGGCTTCCCAACAAGACAAAAAAAAAATGATAAAGCACACCCAAGGGTTATCCATGAAAACTACTACACTGGAGAATCTGCAGAGACAGGAAGACCCAGAAAACACTTGTTTGTTTTTTAATTTGTAGCTCTTTGAACCAAGCCGTTTGTGAAAGGATAGTAACCTCCAACAAAGAAATCTAAACTTTTCAGAAGGAAAAAAAAAAAAGGGGGGCGTGGGAAGAAAGCCCTCAACAGTGACTTGGAGGACATAACGGTACACCCACTGGTAACTGAGATGTGCCAGCACTTGGACACAATTATGGAACACCCACTGGTAACACAGATGTGCCAGCACTCACCTTTTGGTTTTGATGTCTTCAAAATCACTCTTATAAGCTCTGGGACATCAAAGTATGCAGCGTAATGCAAGGCGTTCATGTTTGTCCAGCGACTCCGCAAACTCGCGTCTGCTCCCAGATCAATAAGTTGAGCTGCAAATTTTACAGCTGTCTCAACATCACCTGAAGAAGAGAAAAGGACCCCAGATTATTTTTCTTCGGTACACAGTTTAATGCCCAGTCTATTTCTCTAATGTCTTTCTTCAAAAACCAAAGTAAACAGCACACTGGACCTACATTTATACTGCAAAAATTTCCCCTTCAGGAGTTAATCCCAAGCTAACACTCCCATTCAGTAGTGTGAATAAACACAATGAAGGTGTTCACCGTGCCATTACTGATTATGAGTGAAATTCTGACAGCCTACGAGTGTGGTAAGAAATCATTTAAATAACTAAGACCGCCATCCTATGGAATACAATGAAGGCACTGAAAGAAAAATGTCAGATGAGTGCAAAAATATTTGGGCTGCTATTTTTCTTGATCTCCTTTTTAGATTATAAATTCAATTTGATTTTATGGAAATATCAGCATATTGTGGATTACTACAAGAAGATAAGGCCCTTCAGCACCAATAATTTAAGTGCTATTACCAGATTACTGAAACAAGGAGAGACAACCACAATACAGAGTCCAGTTAATCCCTGGTAACGTACTGAAGAACAGCAATTGTGGACATATGGGGCACACATGTTTCGTAAGTAGGAATAGAACTCAGAGATAAGCCTATACTCTACAGTCTGGAAGGACCGCTGCGCCAGAAAACTGACCTTAGCCCAGGCTTGGTGAAAGCCCCCTGGTAGATTCTTGGATGGTATCTCAACTACTGGGCAGTGAGGCATGAAGCCTGCTACAGAACATGTTGAGATGTAATCACAGGTATCAAGACTTCCGCAGGGGAAAGAAACAAAGTTTTGAGTGGACCAAACCGAATCCACACCTACTCGGCCGATGGTCAACTGGACGCCCCGCCCGGGTCACTGGCTGGCAACAGATATTACGCAGGCACAGATGGAGAGCAGGGAGGGGCAAGCCACATACTCACCGATGCCATGAGCCCCAGACTTGCAAGTGTAATGTAACAGAGTCATGTCCGTCAGTCCGTCTCTATCATTCACATTGCAGCCTCTTTTGAGAATCTGAGGAAGGAAATGCAATAACAGTAAAATGTCTGAAAGAGTCATAGGAATCATAGATCTATTTACCTAAATTTACATATAATCCATGTTAAAAAAAAACACACACACACATACATCTATAATTCAAATGAAATTTTCCCATCTGGGCTGACAATGTCCCTCTACCTACCCCAAAAGCCAAAGTAACAAAAACCCCAATAACCAGTTATGAAAACTCCCCTTTTGAGTTGTTGGTCAGGTGTCCAAGAGCCTCTGAAAACATCATAGGCTATTTCTGCTGCCCTTGGTGGCCCCCTAGAAGTGGAAGGTTAAGTCCTGACTGCTGAAGAAACTGTGCTTAAGACATAAGACCCAGAGGACCTGGGCTGGATCTTACCTAGCAGCCTCCTCTCTGAGGACTAACTTCCACAGCAGTAGAAGGTACCATGCAAGCTTCTAAGGGAAGGAAGTAACCAAGACTCCTACCCAGGTATGGCATGTATGAACTACAATGGCCCCCATGGCATGATATCTCTAAAGGTACAATGGTGGCAGGCATACCTTGGCTGTAACCAATAGTTACAAGAGGAAACAAGAGGAGAATTGTGCCTGATACTGGAAACCTAGCCAGCTACCCAGGAATAGTGAAGTCACAGATCCTGGAGGAGACCCTACCATCACCACTTACCTAAACCAGAATAACTCTTAACTACA
Source organism: Peromyscus leucopus (assembly GCF_004664715.2). NCBI lineage: Eukaryota > Metazoa > Chordata > Mammalia > Rodentia > Cricetidae > Peromyscus > Peromyscus leucopus. Next base: position 33,443,572 of record NC_051081.1, read on the forward strand.
TTCTAAATCGTTATCTGTATGTCCACAGAGAAGTATGTCTCACCCTCTCATCAAAGGAATGTCTCTTTGCAACAGACAGAGATCATTACAGAAAACCACACTGATCAAGATGCAGAGAAAAAGTGTGTGGTACCTCACCCCGGTTGATACATCTACAACTCACGTCCCAGACCCATGCTCAGAGATCACAGTGTAAGAGGAGTCAGAAAAACTGTCAGAGCCAGAGGAACAAGAAGTCTGCTGTGAACTGTGTCTTCCAGAACCATCCGAGAAACTACACCCATCATCAATATGGCTCCCTGAACAAAACCTAAAGAAGGACAATATCAACAGACATGCTAACACGGAAGGGGGCCATCTCATGGGGCCCCAACCTGACTAAGAACTACAGGCAACTCAGAAATGCTGAGATCAGGAGAAATAGTTTTCCCCAGAGAAGAGCTCCCCAACTGGTTATCCAATACCAGTGATCAGCTCTGAAATCATACACACAAGTATCATTATACAAACTGAGCAGGTTGTATTTATATTATATTATATTATATGTAACATATATATATATTAACAAAGAAAAAGAGGTCATGAATTTGAGATACATATAAGGCTACATGGGAAGGATTAGAGGGAGGAAAAGGAAAAAGGAAAATGATGTAATTATGTTTTAATTACAAAAAAAAAAGAAATTAAAGTTTAAAAAAACAGGGGCTGGAGAGATGGCTCAGAGGTTAAGAGCACCGACTGCTCTTCCAGAGGTCCTGAGTTCAATTCCCAGCACCCACATGGTGGCTCACAACCATCTGCAATGAGATCTGGCACCCTCTTCTGTATACATAATAAATAAATAAATCTTAAAAAAAATTTTTTTTTAAAGTTTAAAAAAACAATCTGAGAAAGCCCACGAGTGCAGTGTGACACCCGAGGTATCCATGCCTTCAGCCCAGCTTGGCCCATCTGATCACACTGCACTAAACACTAATGAAATCTGAACCTGTCTGTGGGCAGGAGGCCATTCCTCAAGATGACTCTAGCATCCAAATACGTTCTTCCAAAAATGAGCAAAGTTTTTTTTCCTTCAAAGGTTACAATAATACTTGAAAAGAAAAAAAAAAAAAACAACATATGCCTTCTTCTACAGCATTACAACATGTGTGCCAAACCCTCCCTCAAAAAGCCAAACGTTTTAAAATTATATGTAAGCCCAGATCACTACCAGACCATCCCAAAGTGTAGAAGGAAGGTGATGGTATTTGAAGCCTTCATGAAATGTACGAACATTCGCAGGACTGCTTTATACAAAGAAGGGGGCACACAGAATGCCTCTCCCTGCTCCCACCAGAAGTCTGTGATGACAGCGTGCAGGTTTAAGAGGTCAGGGTGGGAAGCATGCACAGTACGTCCACTGCTCCATGAAAACCTGCAAATGCAGACGGGCTGCAGCCCGTGATGGGCTTCTCCCCACAGGGGTCTCTCCTCTGAGAAGGAGAAATAGTCTAATCATTAACGGGTGAAATAACACAAAGCTGAACGGGCCAGACACGCTTACCTCATTTCCAATAATGTCAATGTTTTGCTGGACCTGAGGAACCCACTGTCTTAAAATAGCAAATAATTCTGAGACTGACGTTTTGGGATCAAAGAGAATTTCCTGACACGACGCGTCGTTGGGATCAAAGAAAGAAAACTCTGAAACACAAAACGGTGCAAATTGAATGTATGAATGGTTTCTAGCATTTTGAAGGTAAGCGATGCGGTAAACTTTCAGCTGATACAAACATTTTTGGAAGCTAGCGAAAAGCCAGGTAACAGTAAAGCAAGTCTCAGAACCAAGAATGAGGCTCGCTTAAAGCGTCCTGAGAGTGAGGCTACCAGGTACCACGCATATGAAACCACGTGTGCGAGCACAGGTCTCAGAGCCTGAGTCGTACGAGTGTGGTTTCTAAGGCACAGAGACATAATCAAACTTCATCGGTATTTTTTTCTCTCAAAACACAAATGGCAGATAGTGAATTCATGTCAACGAGTACAACACAGGTAAAAATTAACATACCAAGGAAGAGGTCCACATGTTCTCTTTACTCTTCTGCACTTCCCTAAGGCTCTTTAATAAACAAACACCACTTGTGACCCACCGGATAAGTATGAGGCATAAGCCATGTGTAGTGGTTTGAATAGAACGGTCCCCATAGGCTCACAGATTCGAATACTTGGTCACCAGGGAGTGACACTATTTGAAAGGGTTAGGAGGTGGGGCCCTGTCGGAGGAAGGGTTTCATTAGGGGTGGGCTTCGAGGTTTCCAAAAGCCCATTCCAAGCCCAGAGTCTCTCTTCCTGCTGCACGTGGATCTGAGTGCAAACTCTCAGCTCCTTCTCCAGCACCATGTCTGCCTGCACACTGCCATGTCCCGCCATGACGACAGCGGACTAAACTTCTGAAAGGGTACACAAGCCCCATTAAAGGTTTTCCTTCCTAAGAGCTGCTGTGGTCATGGTGCCTCTTCACAGCAGAAGGACACTGACTAATACGCTATTCCAACAGATGAGGACCTCGTGCCCAGTGATGCAGCAATATAGAACAAGGGCACAAAGTGGCTGGATTATTTGGGAATCTGCACTAGTAAAAACCACAAGAAAAACCTGAAGGAGTCATCTCAGGATTTCTTACCATGCCTTTTAAGGGTCGGTGAAAATCGGGGAACATCATAAGGGTAAAAGAGACTGGCTTGTGAAGGAAACATGACCATTCAGAAGAAAATCAGATTCTACTCTCTTAATCCAAAAAAGAAACTATAAAAGGCAGAAAAGACCTAAAACTGGGCAACAGTCCAGAACCAACATTTGCTGAACACCAACAGCTTAACAAACACCACATAAATCCCCACAAGTTGTGATTCTGATTTTGCTAAGGGAAAATGACATCAGCTCAAAGTCACCCAACTAAGACATGGCAACGTGGGGTGGGAAGCCAGGTCTGTCTCCAGGGTCTGTCTTCCTTCCTCAATTACGCTGCTCTGATGAATTAACTCATGGAGTCAGATGTGACATCAGACACAGTCCTGGGACTCGTGGGGTCTCTAAGTTTGTCTTCTCTGTGCTTTCAAATATTCGGGGTGGGATAACCAAATGAAGGGGATGCACAGGCCAAGGGCATCTATGAAAGTCCAGCAGCCGTCCATGAAGAGAATATCATCTTTCTGGTCCTGTGCAGGCCTAGTTGATCACCCCATTGGAATGTTCATATTTAAACATGGAAAGAAGAAAGCATATGACCCCCTGTGTTTCAGGGAAGTTATTAAAAAATGAGACCGCTCATAGGTAGGACCCCTTAGAGAAGCTGAAGGTAGGTAGTGAAAACCTGAGAGGTGTGCTTGGGACCCCAGCCCTTGAGAGGTAGAGGCAAGAGATCAGGAGTTCAAAGCCAGCCTTGGCTACCACAATAGACATAGTAAGCTTGAGGCCAGCCTGTCTCAACAAGAAAAAAATAATAATCAAAATGTTCTTTTAAAAACTAAAGCAAGAGCCGGGCGGTGGTGGCGCACGCCTTTAATCCCAGCACTCGGGAGGCAGAGCCAGGCGGATCTCTGTGAGTTCGAGGCCAGCCTGGGCTACCAAGTGAGTTCCAGGAAAGGCGCAAAGCTACACAGAGAAACCCTGTCTCGAAAAACCAAAAAAAAAAAAAAAAAAAAAAAAAACTAAAGCAAGAATGGGTTCCACTTGGCTCCAAACCAGCTATTGACTAGTAACCAGTGCCTTTTTGGAGAAATGGGTGAAACTTGACATTACAGTGACAACTTTGAGAAGCCTTTAACTAGAGTGATCTGCCACCCTTCAGACTGCCCTAGAGAAGAAAGGCTCCTGAGGCTCTCAGAGACCGAGGCATGCAGTCTTTGATTTGTATGACGAGTTTCCAGACCCTAAAGGATGCAGAGGATAGCATCTCTAAAAGGACTGTTGCAGCATGTAAATAAAGTCATAGGTAGAAAGCTGTGTGTAGCAGGAATCTTAAAGAGTCTTATTAATAAAATCAAACCCAGGCAGGTATTAGGGTGAACGCTGGAAAATCAGAGAACCAGAACAAGCCACAGCTAACCTCACCTGGCCAACTTCTCAGCTGGTCTTGTTTCCTCAGACTGGAAGCTTCTGTGTCCTCATCCCAATGGCTCTCAGCTGAACTGCTGCTTGAAAGCCTGAAGCTTAACCAGCTAAAAGCTTCTAGTTTCTGATCCTCACACCTTATATATCTTTCTGCCTTCTACCACCACTCCCTGGGATTAAAGGCTTGCTTTCTGGGATTAAAGGCGAGTGTCATCATGCCTGGCTGTTCCCAATGTGGCCTTGAACTCAGAGATCCAGAGGGATTTCTGTCTCTGAAATGCTAGGATTAAAGGCATGAGTGCCACCATTTTCTAGCCTTTGTATCTAGTGGCTGTTCTGTCTCTGACCCCAGATAAGTTTATTAGGGTGCACAATATTTTGGGGAACACAATACCACCACAGCTGTGGCTGAGTGGGGAGTTTCGATGTCTTCCAAGGATGCATGATGCCCATCCAACCTCCTTTATTAACCAGTTTTATGTTCATTTGACACAGGTTAGAGGCATCTGAGAGATGGGAACCTCAACTGAGAAAATGCCTCCATAAGATTTGGCTATAGGCAGGCCTGTAGGACATCTTCCTAATTAGTGATTGATGGGGGAGGGCCCAGCCCATGGTGGGTGAGGCCATCCCTAGGCAGGTGGTCCTGGGTTCTGTAAGAAAGCAGGCTGAGCAAGCCATGGGGAGCAAGTCAGTGAGCAGCACCCTCCATGACCTCTGCATCAGCTCCTGCCTCCAGGTTCCTGCCCTGTTTGAGTTCCTGTCCTGACTTACTTCAATGATGAACAGTGGTATGAAAGCATAAGCCAAATAAACCCTTTCCTCTCCAACTTGTTTTGGTCATGGTGTCTCATCACAGCTATAGTAACCCTGACTAAGACAACCAAAAAGCCTTTGATGGCTATTCTACCTGGCACACTGCTAAAATATTTCTGTTCAGGTCTGTTTGTGTGAATCTGTGTTGCTAAATAGATGTAAGTAAGAAATATTCCTAAAACATCTAGAAAATTAAGAACTAACCCAAATGCTTCTCAGGACATGATTTGAATAAATGAAAATCCTATTCATTTACTTTTTCAAAAATGATATAGCTTCAGAATTGTCAGCAAGAAATATATGCAGCATTTAACCTGAATTCTACCTGATTTCCTACTCAAAAAAGCTTGTTAAAGAGTTACTAGTTAGCTTGTGCTATCTCTACATTAAAAACAATTCCTAGTAAGAAAAATAAAGTGGTTAGCCATGTAAAGTCTCATAACATTTTTGAGAGTCATCTAATATAACTTTAAGTCTATTAAACTGATATAAATCTACACGATAAAATAAAAATCAATTGTTAAATCTAAATGCATCCACCTTAAGCCAGAGGAGTAAAGGGTTACCTGGGTTTGGTAACGACGTCTCGTGCTCCCCTGAAAACGTGTATGTTAAGGAAACCTGTGTCTAGGAACTGTGAAATGGTGCATCCGACAACCTAGAAACCACAAGCACGACAGCCCCGTAAAGGTATTAAGTAGGAAGACAGAAGTGTTCCTATGAAAGAGGACAGAATCAAAAGGTCCCAGGAGGCGGGAAAGGGAAAGGGGCTCTGATGTGAGTAGATCTGTTGCCAGTGGTTCCACAGCAACGGCATTTTCTCCCGGTTCTGGTCTGCTCTTGGTGGTGGAGTGTGAAGGATTTTTAATTTTGGAAGAATCCTCCTAGGAAACGAAGATTCTGCCTCTGTCAAGGTAATTTTCTGTGCCTTGTGCCGTCTTTGAATGTTTCAGCTTTTTAATTAAAACAACCCAGGGGTTTTGCTCATCTTCTTTGAATCTATGTGGCTTTTTTTTTTTCATTTGTGTTTGAAATTTCTGTCCCTTTGGTTGAACAGAAAACTTAATTGTGACCCTATTTAATCTCTTGGCTTTTTTTTAAAAAAACAAATTTAAACAAAACTCAAATTCTAAAGTCATTCTGACTTCACATTAACTCTAGGGCTTTTCAGAGGGACCCAAAATTTTCTAATGAAAATGAATTTGTTCCCTCTCCTTATATAATGGGGTGGGGTATAATTAATATACTACTAATTAATTGAGACTTATTTGCTTGGGAAGAATTATCAAGTAAAAGTGAAACTAATTGGAGGCCGATTTGTTATCTTATACTGAGCAGCTTAAAATGCTGATAGCAGCAAGTGCTGTTTAACTCTATGATGTGATACTTCTGTGTCATAGACAGATGACTGACAGATGATAAATATCAGTGAGTTGTCCAGAAACTGTATGAAATGCTTAGAAATCTGGTAGGCCCTGGTATGACTTATCAGTTACAATTCAAATTATCTGAAATGTCACAGAAATAACCACTTTTCTATATCAATCACATTATAATGAGCTCCCATTAAACCTTTAGGCATGATCTTAACTCCTGAATGACCTACAGGTTTTGTTTTTTTTTTATTTTACTCCAATGTCTTTCTGAAAGTGTTATAAGCATCTACTATTAAAAAAAAAAAAAACAGAACCTGCCAGAAGATTTATGGGAAAACTTGTAAACAATGGGTTTCTGGTACCTCAGAGATCAGAGGGTCTGAGTGAGACCCTCCAGAGCCCATGGAAAGCTAAGCTACCAGAGGCCGCAGGCCTGGGCTGGGCAGAGCAAAACTCCAAGAACTGGCAGGCTAACTCTGCTTATGACCTTGTATTTCTGGTACTTCAATGTGTTGCTGTCCAGATTTCAAGTGCCCCCTTTTCACTTAAGGCCTGCAACTTCACAGCAGTTTAGAAAAGTCGGCCTTGACAAACGAAGGGAGGCAGCATTTTTCTCTCTGAATTCACCCCCTTCTGTCTGAATTCCAAACCCACAAGCTCTCACTGCGGGCCCTTCATTTTTACAACACTAAGCTCGGGTGGGAGAGCCTGTTTTCCTTCTAACAGGTCTCCGTGTGTGAGGCTTTGTCTTGAGGTCTCGGCCTGGAATGAATTTTAAAAGTCTGCTCTGAGGCTCTGTACTACCAGACGGCCTGGAGAAACCTGGCTGTCTCTCCAGCGCCAATGAAGCCTGGTGGGTATCGTCAGAGCTCTGGCTGGAACGTCCTATTTGAGAGCAAGCACAGAGCTGGATTTTCTGGTGCACTTCTGTGAATACCCAGGCCAAGTCTAAATAGACCAAACTTACTTTACAAGCACGTTAGTTTTACTGTGATTGTCTCTGGTAAGAAATGTGGATGGCAGCAGGAAAAAATGATACTTCTGTAGAGAACCATGTTGCATCCATTGCCAGAGCCTCACCCTGTCCATTTTCTTCGAAGTTTCAGCTCTCTGTAAGCCTGACTGCATCCTATGTTTCTCTAGGTCTCCTCCAGTCCCTGGCCAGCACTTTCCAAACCGACATTTCCAATTTTCTGAAAGTGCCTTTCTCCTGATTTCTCCAAGCTGAAGCCGAAATCACCGTGTGAACCTCAGGGAGACAGCCACCAGCCACACAGGAATACCTACACGCCTGCTGCTGTGTACCTTACTCAGAAGTTTGCTAGAACATCAGATGGTAGCACCAAACATTCAACTGGAAGCCAGGGCAGCCCATCCATTGAGAGGGCTGTCCTCATCTCAACATCTGGAGACTCGAGCCCGAGTCCCGAAGCCCAACTGACTGGAAGTAGTTTACAGCATTTCTTTCAAACACTTTCAACTGTCCCTTAAACACCTGATGGCTAATGTCACAAACTGGGCAGAGCAGTGGTTCTCAACCTGTGGGTCACAGTCCCCTTGGGAGTCCAACGACCCTTCTACGGTGGTCACCTAAGACCATCGGAAAACACAGATATTTATATTAAGATTCATCACATCAAAATAATGGTTATGAGTGAATAATGAAAATAACTATGGTCGGGGGTCAGCACAACATGAGGAACTGTATTAAAGGGTCTAGGTATTAGGAAGGGTGAAAATCACTGGGGTAGAGGCTTAAGTGTCTTGATATCTCCTGAAAGGAAATGTTCTCATGTTCACCATGTACTAAGTGATCATGGTGGGTCCCGGTGTGAAAAGCACTTAAACAAGGTATCAGGGTGAATTTCCACCAGGTCCCAGAACCGTCCTGTGACCTGCTTTCCAAAGACAACATGCCCAAACACTGAACCTAGGAACCTCGCTTCCTGAAAAGACAAGGACAAATGGTGCACTTGACCCTCACGGGAAGGAGCCTCACCTATTACAAGAGCCTACAGACTCTTCGGCCAGCATTGCCTGAGGCACCACATGGCCTTGGACGACTTACCAGGCATCATGCCGTGCACCTAGCTCAGTCACTCGGGAAAACTGCAGCCCTGCTGCACACTAACTAGAAAAAGACAAACTGGCCTGGACAGGTGAAGCCTGGATCTAACTATAGCCCACTTGACCTTTTCAGCTGGTTCAAGCTGGATAAACAGACACCCTGACTTCACGGCACTCCTGGACGCTGCGTAATTCCCTCCTGGCAGGGACGCTCACACTCTCTCATGCCTGAGTCTTAAAGCCTTTAAATGGCCACTGACTTGGCAAACGGTCTCCACGGGAATCAAACAGGAAGCTCATAAACAGGAGCCATCAGAAGAGCCTGCTGAGGTGCCCTTGTGTGGTCCGAGATGCCGGAGGAAGGGAGGCCTGGGAGAATGCCTCAGAGCTGTCATACTAAGTCAACAGAAAAGAATCCGGAAGAACAAGCCAGTGAACAACCTGGAGAAACGCCCTGCACAATTTCTCAGTCATAAACTCGGGTGTGTTTCTTGCTAATAGCAGTTAATGGATTTGTTTTTCTGCTTCAATTCACTCACTCATCCACTACTCACTTTCGCAGGCACAGGACAGTTCTAATGGAGATGTTTCTAAATATATGAATACACAACTGAAGAGCCTCTTCTTCATGCCCTACAGGAATTCTCATTCTTTGCTGAGAGAATTAAGACTTCCCCAAGAATGAGCTCCCTAGTCAGTTATCCTATACCAAGTGGACAGCCCTGAAATCACAGGCATGCCAGCAGGACTCAGCAGGCTGTGTTTATATATATGCTTGTGGTGTGTGAGGGGTGTGTGAGGGGTGTGTGTGTGTGTGTGTGTGTGTGTGTGTGTAAAACAATAACATTTCAAAGAAAAGAAGCCATGAATTTGAGAGGGATGGGGGAGCTGGGAGGGACTGGAGAGGATGGGAAAGGTAAAATGGTAGAATTACAGTTTAATTTTAAATATTTTCAAAAAGTGAATGCCTTTTCCAGCACTGATGGTACTGGGGGAAATGATGAAATGTCTCTTTAGAGGAATTGATGGGATATATTAACAACCAAATAAATACACTAAGAGATAACGCATATATTGATAAGAACAGATCTCAAAATGTGTATTAGTGAATCAATTAAGTTACAGAATTCGACAGACATTTACATAAAACTGTCAATATACAAAATGATACTACCTGTGCAGGTCTTCCCATAGATAACAAAATATGATACAGGATCTCATTATTTACACTTCTATTTGGTATGAATCACCAGATCCTGTATTGTATTTTGTTACCTATATGACCATAGTTACCTCTGGGAACAAGAGGAATGGCATCAGAGGGGAAACAGAGAAAATCTGAACGGCATCTCTTTGAAATTTTTTTAGCCAAATCAAACAATAATGTCTTGGTTTGGGGTTTCTATTGGTGTGAAGAGACACCACGACCACAGCAACTCTTACAAAGGAAAAACATTTCAATGGGATGGCTGACATTTTCAGAGGTTTAGTTCATTATCACCGTGGTATGACATGGTAGCATGCAGGCAGACATGGTGCTGGAGAAGTAGCTGAGTGTCCTACAGCTTGACTTGCAGGCAACAGGAAGTGAACTGAGATACTGGGTGTAGCTTGAGCATATAGGAGACCTCAAAGCCCACCTCCACAGTGACACACTTCCTCCAACAAGGCCACACCTACTCCAACAAAGCCACACCTCCTAACAGTGCCACTCCCTTTGGGGGTCATTTTCTCTCAAACCACCACAAATAACTATGTCAAAAGTTCACCATCCCAACTGTGGCTATACACTGATACAAATGCATGTAAGCCAAGTGGATTATTTTCTCCAGAAAGATTATTCCTATATAAAAAGGAGAAATATGAGAAAAATACCCCATACCAAAAACCCACAAAAATAATAGGCATGCCAATAAATATAAGAGTCTTCTTTAGAGAAATTTAAAAGTGCAGACACTTGAGCTGAAAAGAAACATCACACTCGTGGATTGTAAGAGAAACGATTGAAAGCTGTCAGTTCTCTAGAGAGCTTTTAAGTAATTTCAGTTCTAATCAAACCTTCGCTAGGATTTACTGGAGAGGGACAGAGACACTTATGTTCTTGTTCTGTGTCAGAGCTGCTGCTCCGACGCTGACGGAGACAAGCCCTGGGGATCTTGTTACGATGTAGATTCTAACCGAGTAACTCTCTGCCGAGCCCCAGACCACATTTCTAATGAGCTCCAAGACGCCACACAACAGCCTGAGAGACAGACAGCAGCAAACATCTGGAGCGGAAATGTAAGAGAAATAAGAAGTGTTGAGCGAAGAACATCAGCCCTGAGGGTAGGGAAAACCTGCAACAATGCTTCAGTAATTAAAAACAATCAAACGGGGTTGGAGAGAAGACTCAATGAGAAAGAGCACTGGCTGCTCTTCCAGAGGACCCGGGTTCAATTCCCAGCACCCACATGGCAGCACACAACTGTCTGTAACTCCAGTCCCAGGGGACCCAATGCCCCTGTCTGGCTTCCGAGGGTACTAGGCATGAACATGGCACATAGACATACACACAGACAACACACACACATATGTATTTTTTAATAAAAAAAACACTCAAATGGCAAAAATAGACATCTCATTTAAATAATAATAGCAATGGGTTATTCTTATTAAATATTTGACTAGCAGCTGGATAGGATTCCTCCTTTTTTTTTTTTTTTTTTTTGGAGACAGGACAGGGTTTCTCTGTGTAGCCTTGGCTGTCCTTGGAGCTCACTCTGTAGACCAGGCTGGCCTTGAACTCACAGATCCACCTGCCTCTGCCTCCCGAGTGCTAGGATTAAAGGCGTGCGCCACCACCCCACCAAGCCCAGAATTCTTTACACCACTTTTTAAGGCGACAGACACCTGGGATGAAGAGCCTAGAAATCCTGACCACCAGACATGGATGAGACTAGAAACATGTGATCAAAGTGCAGACTAAGAATCATGTTCAAATTACCTCCAGATGTGTGGTGTTTGGAATGAGCTGTCTCCCATAAGTCTCAGGCATTTGAATATTTGTTGCCTAGTCGGTGGCTGTTTAGGAAGGATTAGAAGGGGCCTTACTGGGGGGAAATATGTCACTGCGGATGGGCTTTGAGGTTTCAAAAGACTCCCACTGCCTTCCTGTTTGTGGGTCAAGATGTGAGCTCTCAGCTGTTCCCGCCTCCATACCCGGTGCTTGCGGCCCTGCTCCCCCACCATGGTGGAGACAAACTCTTCATCCTCTGGAACCGTAAGCCCAAAATAAACCCTTCCTTCTATAAGTTGCCTTAGTCACGGCTTTCTATCACAGCAATAAAAAAAAAAAAAAGTAACTAATAGACCCACAATTGACTAGCTACGTCCGGGGGGGGGGGGTTGTCTCAGAAATGAAATTTCCTTATGGGAACGCCCACACAGATGCTGAGTGTCCGTCATCCTACTAGAAGCAATGTTTACAGGTAGGCAAAGGGGTCAGTACTCGTTACCATCTTCCGGTGTACGTATTCAGCAAACGTTAAGCAGCTAACGTCAAGTGTCTATTCCATGCCAAGGCCTGCTGGTCTAGTCAAGGAAATAAGGTAACTGATCCAAGATAAGGTTGAGTGTCACAAGCAGGCCCGTTGTGGTGTCCTTTTGCTCAAGGTTCCCCCACGTAACTGATGGTGTCAGAACTGAAATGCATGCAGACGACATTCGTCAACGCTACACAGAGATAATACACAGGACCCGGGTTATGTTTCAGGTGATTCCTTGGGTACAGAAAGCACACACTTGGAAACGGGGAGGCACTAGAATAGATATGAGGGGTTTTTAAGGCAAATTCCTAGTGTAGTAACTTTAATCCACTGACATATTAATACTCCAGAGCTGAAGTATCCCTCCAAAGATAAGCTGAAATGGTGACCGATTTGACCTGAAAACTCTTAACTACAGTGGAAATGCAACAATTCTGTTTACCTCCTCAAAGTATTTTATTCATCTATTAACAATCTTATAAAATATATTCTTGGAGGGGTTAAATCAAAAAGGACAAAAACTAGGCCCATTCCAAGTTTACATGTTACAGAGGAGGCTTAAATGGATCAACTTCAATAAAGGCCGATTTCATTCCAGCCTCCATGACGATCTCGAACTAGCCCTGCCTGAGCACATGGTGCTTTTGCAAGTCAGTATGTTTAACTAAAATTAATACATCGATAGCAGAATGGTACATGCTTAAGCACCATTACATTCTAAAAATAAAATCCTCCAAATCCATAAAAGTGCTTAAAATCAACACTTTTACATAATAAAAACGCTGACAGCGGAAATAAAGCATTGAGCTTAAGAGGCAGAAACTGTGATAAGCAATTGTGTTTTTGAAAAAGGAAAAGTTTGAAAACCTTATAAAAATCACTGCAAATGGTTTCAAGATCGTATGAGTACAAAGAGAGCCTGAGACGGGAGTCCAGTTACCAGTTCACAGACAAGGGACCGACCCACGACCTACCACAGTCCGAAGGCATTGGTGCTGCAGAAATGGAGAAGATGACCGGTGTGTCAGAGCCTGTGAATAAAAACGGGTATCTTCCGATCAGCGAACTTCCTTCCAATGGAAAATCCGGGAGGTCCTCAATGGTCATCTTCTAGAAAGCCACCTATAGCAGGAAAGGGAAACTCAGAACGCATTTCCACTTCACTAGTGCGCAGCTTGGGGTGACTGCCTTCAGTCACAAGGATCCTGACATGTCCAGCGTCTGAGCAAACAGTTGTTTAAGAACTATATGTCGCCTCCCACCGCCTTGCACCTTCAGCAGCCCAAGCACTGTTGCCAGACAAAGCTCAGGAGAGAGAAACCACAACAGACTTCTAAAAACATGAACTTGCCACTAAGAGGTAAAAACGTGTTCACAAGGCTGAGCTAACCCAAAGGGCAGCCTTAAACAAGGGCACAGTGCCCTCAGTAAACCGACCTTAGCTCTCATAATGTACCATCATCTGCCATCGAAGCCCATGCCCCATGCTCATCACAGGGGAAGACTTAGAGCAGCATGTTGCCATTATTTTCTGATACCTCCAGAAAACATCACTGAAAATTATTTCATTTATCACAAGTGGAAGAGACGGCTGAGACTGTCCCACTTAGCAATGCGGAGGGGGGGTTCTGCTTACTTGACAGGAAGAGGGCTGTGACTTTAAACCATATCAACTCATAATTGGCTTCTCCCAGAAAACATCAGGCTATAGAAGAAATCTGGTCTAAGTTAGACCTGGGTCTATTCCCAGCCTACAGCTCAGAAATACCGTAGAAAGCAGAGAAATGCTAAGCGAAGCTCAGCAATAGAACTAAAAACTTAGTGTCTTTCGATTCCGTTCTGAAATAATATGAATCCTCATGTTTATTCTAGATATAAGTAAAACCAAATGACTTCAGAGTACAAAGAACACAAGTAAGAAAAAAAAATTAGCTACCAGCTTAATCTAGTAGGAGATAGACCACATATATGATTCTGTGTGTGCTTTTAACATTTCGGCAACACACATACGCTGGCTGGTTTTATGTCAACTTGACGAGACTAGAGTCACCTGGGAAGGACCCTCAAATGCCCACACCAGACTGGCCTGTGGGCAAACCTGTGGCACATTTTCTTCATTGATGAATGATGGGGGAAGGCCCAGCTCGCTGTGGGCAGTGCCATCTCTGGGCTGGTGGTCCTGGGTACCATAAGAAAGCAGGCTGAGCAAGCTAGTAAGCAGCATCCTCCATGGCCTCTGCATCAGCTCCGGCCCCCAGGTTCCTGCCCTAACTTCCCTGATAATGGACTTACAAACTGTAAGATGAAATAACCTTTTCGTCCCCAAGTTGTTTTTGATCGCGATGCTTCGTCACTGCTACAGAAACCCTAAGACAGCCCCTTCCACTAACTGAGTCACCTTTACAGCCCACTCAGCTCCAGGGAAACAGTCCCTTGGAACTAGCTGCTTTCTTTCCCACTTAATTCAGACCTTTTCTCTCTGGGAGCAAAAGCCGGTAGGAACAAGTGGGCTTTCTTTTGACTTAAGGAGTATACCCTTATGTGCACAGGAATGACCCACGTTAAACAAATAGCCTCGTTCTCACTCTATTAAAGGAATCTCGAATTTTTTTGTGGAGGTAGGGGGACTGGTACAGAAATTACTTGCCACCCAATGCATGGAATCTTTTGACATTTACCTTGCCGCATACACGGGAACAACCCAGGACCAAGGGATCAGTGTTAAACAGCTGTGGTGATCTTCATCAGTCATTCCAAAGAGTAAGGAGACCCACTAACACAGCCCCTTCCTTCTCATTACACTTCTCCTCCCATCCACGAGTTTCTACTTGCAGGCCCGTGTTCGCTTGGTAACAAGTCTGGGTAAACATCCCCCCCCACACACCCACACACACACACAGTAGGTAGGAAGCTTCCTTTGGAACCAAACATCAAAAACGAAACTCCAGTAAGCATGCATTACGGTTACAACACACAAGGCCCTGTTGGAGATGTTCCAGGGTGACCGACGGACGGACCACGCATGGGAGGCAGCTTCTAATCGATCTTTAAAATGAGGGATCACTGATGAGCATGGGTGGTGACACACAAGAGGACGTGCCCCCACCAGTGGGGACCAGGAACCTTTCCCAGGGGGGAATTTCAAAGAATCAGAGCAGATCCTGAGCTGAGCCTGGGAAGACACTGAAAAGGACCCCACGATGTAGGGTACGCACCTGGGGAAGCAGGCTGATGCAAAGCTAACTCCACTTTGAGTTTGGGGTGGGGTTTTCTGTTTGTTTTTGTTTTTGTTTTGAGGGGGAGGTAGCTACACTCGTTCTTAACTGATTTAAAAAAACAAAAACAAAAACCACTCAATTCCATAAGCACTGGGGAACTGGCATACCAAAAGAGATTGGTGTGTTTAAAGTCGTGTTTTAGGGAGAGTAATCCAACTGGAATCACACTTCGGGACTCAGACAGGTTTTCTATATCCTTAATTTGCCAGCACAGGGAGGAAAAAACTGCTCACTGTGACCCCCGAGAGCACCTGTCATTTCTTGCAGATTGTCAAGACCCTTCAAGGTTAGACCTGCGTGTGGAGAGAGCCCGGTGGGTAAGGCGTCTTCTGTGCAAGTATAAAGACTGGAGTTCCCACCCTCAGGACCCACATTCAAGTGGGGTGGGCAAAGCGCCCCCACTGTGGTAACAACACCCGGGAGGTGGAGAGGGAGATTCCCCGGGGCAGGCTGCGTTCATGGACCGGACAAATCAGAATCTCGGGTTTCAGCCAGGGACCTTTGTAAATAGAGTAGAAAGCTGTGGCTGGAAGACAGGTGCCATCAACGTCTGGCCAGAAGCATGCTCACATGTAAATATGCATACAACGGGTGCACGCACATAACAACAAAAAAAAAATAGAGCTACATTTTACACAGCTGTCGCCTACCACCAGAACAAGACTACCATCTTGCACACATGTAATAAACATTAAAATTCCAGATCCAAGGTGCAAAGATAATTCACACAAGACATGGAATCCACTTCATTGTTTTACATGATACGTCAAGGCCAGAGAAGCCACAGTGTTACCTAACCCACATGAGGAACATTCTTTATATTTTTGCATCCTAATGGCATTTTTCCCAGTCCCATTTCTTTACCTTCTTGGGAAAAAAGAAAAAAAAAAAAAAGGCTCTATCTTTCATTTCACCCCAAACTACACAGTACACAAAGTTTCACCTGGTCTCAAATTCTTCCCTAGAAGCCACTTCTGGATCTGAAGGAACCTTGATCAAGTGTGCAGATGTACTGAGCTGAGTTGGGTAGGTGTTTTGTCCAAAATCTCCTGGTAAGGGCTGGTTTAAAGAAATCATCCCTGATTAACTGGGTACAAACACTTCTTACAGTTCTCCAAACTTTCAGGCACATAAGAATTTCACCTTACTCCACTAACTCACACCACTTCTGAGTAAAAGCATGTTGTCACTCGGCTCCAACCGCTCATGATTTTCCCAAGGAGCCTGACCCCGCCTTTGCATCCCAGTAATGAGGAACGTCAACCAACGTCTTCAGAGAGGTCAGGGCCTCCAAAAAGAGTTGACCAAGGCCAAGAAGTTCTTTCAGAATTGTTTGTTTCTATGATGCTGGGGATTGAACCTCTGGCCTCAACATTTGCCAGGCAAACACTCTACCACTGAGCTACACCCCGGCCTTTCCCTCAAATGCTTGAGAAATGGCTGAAAAGCAGCATACTGGAGTTTCTTGACTAACAAGGAGAGCCAAGCTGTGTCCATGTTGATTCACAGCCATTTCATACAGTTCCCCATCACCGTCAGTCATGGGTGTTTATTTTCATGAAATCCCCAAACAAGACTACGTATTTACTTTTTACAAGCACAACTCCAATGATCCTTTTATTTGCTATCCTATTAAACATCCGTTCACTCACCACGCGTCTACTGCAAGCATGTGAGCCTTTGTTTTCATGAGATTCAAAAACAAACCTAAGCAGATAAGGACATAAAGGCAAGGCTCCAATAAGTCTTTTTATTTGCTACAGACAAAACACTGGAAAAGCAGCTCTCGAGAGAACATCAGACACCCGCCCTCAAGAAGTTCAGTCACATGTTTGATAAATATTGTTTCCCATTAAGTCCTAAGCTGTCCATCCCAAAGATAAGGAACCAAGTTATGTCGTCCTTGCCGTTCTGTGGATTCCAGCCCAGGGCTAGGTTGCTACAAGAAAGCACAATTACTATACAATAAGTACTATGACCGAGGAGAACTGGGTACTATGCAGATACAGATAGAAGACAGTTAGCATAGGATTTCTGGGCCCTAATAATTAAAGGTTGGAATGCCCAACTAGGTAGCTACAACCCACATGAGGCTTTACAAATTAAATTAAAATTTCCATTGGTCTAACTCAGACCAATGTCTGTGGGCTTCAGGTGGGGGAATTGGTTCAGACAACTAAGTTTGGGGTGTCACACACACACACACACACACAAAAGGCAATCTGAAATAGTTCAGGTTTCTAAATGTACACTCACCTAAAACTAATACAAACATCAAATACATAATGTGTTTTAGACAGTGCTTACAGCGTGATCATGTGACCTCACTTCAGCCTTGGTTCTGATCACACAGGGTGTGTGCATTTAGCACGGCACCCTCGGACATGCCATGCAATGCCATGTGACACCACCTGAAATAGCTCCACCCAGATGCAAGACCAGGTGTCTTCACGGGTTGCAGTGTTTTTACACAGAGTTCTGCTCTTACAGAAGCATAACGGTTTAATTACAGAAAACAAAGGCTTTTAATAAGTCCCATTGTTGCTCTTCAGCATGTGAGCATCAAATCAGCATATTTTAGAATTAGATTTTGTTAGAATGTTGATTTTGCTAATTGCTGTTTGTGTTCTAAATTAGAAAAAAAAAAATCACTAGCTGGGCATGGCAGCACATGCCTTAGCCCCAGTACTTGGGAGACGGAGACAGAGGCAAGCAGATCTCATGAGTTCAAAGCTAGCCTAATCTACATAGTAATAGTCCATTCCAGGACAACCAGAGCTTCACAGTGAGACCCTGCCTCAAAATATAATTTTTTTAATCAAGAATTACTGGCGCTAAAGAAATGACTCAGTAGTTATGAGCCCTGGCTACTCTGGTACCCAGGTTGGGTTCCCACCATCCACACGACAGCTCCAGTTCCTGAAACTCCAGTCCCAGGGGATCCAACAACCTCTTCCAGCCTCCACAGGCATCACGCACATACTACAGGCAAGCAAAATACTCATGCATGTAAAATAAAAATATTTTTTAAATCATAAATTAATTCTGGTTTTGGATTAGGGCAGAATTCCCAACAACTTTTGAAAGGGTCTTAAACATACATATATTTATTATGTATACTTATAATGTTTGTATTCATATTCATACGAAACAGCATTGTCAGCACTAGAGATCAATTCTGCAAAATGCTGAAGATGTTCTATATCCTGTAGTATTAAATGTTCATCCAACTTAAATGTAAAAATAAACAACCATCTCTTTATCACGCAAACTTGTTTTCATCTTTAATAAATAGTAAAATCATATGTATACCAAAGAACTGATCTAAAATATATTATTTATTGTCAATAAGTGTTTGATTTGTATGCCTGTTTTATATACACGGGATTGTAATATACCCTGTTTGGGCTCTATCTGAATGTTCAAGGGGTCCATTTGCACGTGGCTCATGCCACCATAACCAGAAGGACATTTCACCTATCGACATTCTCCTAACCAGCACTGAAGGAGAACAGTGCAGGTCACGCCTCAGAAAACACACAATTTACAGATGCCTGATATGAGACACGAAGGCTGACATGCCAAGCAAGCCCGCAGCAGTCTAATTATAAATAATTAAGAGAACAGGAAGACTAAAAGCAACCAGACCCTGAAAGGGTTTTAACAGAGAGACAGAGTGAAGTTGATTCCGGCAACTCATGCTCACAAGTATGTATTCAAACCTGGGATTGTTATAAGCAAAATGGCAACATTATAATCATCGCTTTTTTTTTTTTAAGGCCTTACTATTGGGGTTGTATATGGGAAACGGGATCCGGAAATAAATCCAGGGATAGTGCACCGTGTGCTAAATCTACAGAAGAGATGTAAACACTCCGGTTGTGTGCCATGAAGTCAATCTTTGAGCCCAAGAGGTCCCTAACAAATGAAAGCATTACCCGAAATCCGCATCATATCTACACGTTCAAATGAAACCAGGATGGTTTGCATCGTCAAAAAATGTAGAAAGCTGGAATCCTGCCACCTCCAGGTCTCCGCTTTCCCTCCAGACTCTGTGTCCTACGCCACCTGCTCTTCTGCCACGCAGTCAACTTAAACGGTGCAGGAGCTGACTAATGGCAAAGCAAGAGTCAACTGCAACTCAAGTATCTGATGGATGTCTCCACTCAGGAACACACTTCAGAAGAATTTCAAAGGTACTCTTTTACGCTTTGCTAGTGCTACAACATACCCAACCCTGTAGCCCGGAACACGCACCAAGTTACGATCCTACCAAAATAGCATTCTGATACCTGTGATAACACAGTCACAGAACAGACTTCCAACCCCATAGGCCTACCCAGCGCCCGGATGAAGTGAACCCCCTCTCATCTATAGCTATTCATTTCATTCATGCGGTTCCGCACGGGACAGGTCTCAGATCCTACCCTCCTGCAACTTCCCAATGCAAATCAGAACGAAGGAATCTATCTCAGAGCAGCAACGTGAGGCAGAGGCAGTTTAGTTTTGAGCACGCGTGGGCCAAGGATTTCTTCCTGCTCTAAGTCAGAATGGGGCGGCGACGGAGAACCTCAAGAGGCCCCGCGTGGAGAAACCCACCGGGATGAGCAGTCCCGCGCGTGGGAGATCCTCCCGGGGGGGGGCGTCCACGGAGCACGAACCCTGCAGGGCACCCATCTCAGCCGGGGAGCAACCGACACGAGCACCCACCTCTCCCCGGCCGCCAGGGCCGCGTCCCGGGAGGCCTCTGATCGCCCCGGTGCGGCCCGGCCTCCCCGGGGCCCCACCGCCCCCCCCCCCCCCCCTCGAGTCCCGCCACCTGCCTGCTCCGGGTCCCCGGCGGAACGCCAGCTGCGGGACGCGGGGCACCGAGGCGAGGCGCAGGATCGCGCTCCCGCCCTCCCGCGGGGGTCCCGTGGCCGCCGCGGAGCCTCCAGCCGGGCCGCTGCAACCCGCCGCCGTCCACGCCCGCGCGCGCCGGAACCGGGCCCCACGCGCGGGTCGGCGCGCGCGCAGTGCAGCCGCCCGGGCTGCGCGCAGGCCTCGGCCCTCGGCCCCGCGCACGCGCCTGCGTTCGCTCGCCTCCGGCTTTGCGCCCCTGCGCCCCTGGACAGGCGGAAGGTCTGCCGCGGCAGCACCTGCTGTCTCCAGGCTCAGGGGTGTCTGGAGGGCTTTCCCGGGAGTCCCTGGCGTGCCGTGGACACGCGGGGGATCTGTCCAGCGCAGCAGAACCAGGCTCTAAAGAAACCTTGGCTGGCCCAGGCGGTGATCTGGGGCTGCTGCAGCAGGCATACCCTCCTCTGGCAAACTTTTAGTTTGTTGGTCCAGTTTGGCCTCCCTGGGGCCCTACTATCATCCTGGGCTGGAAGACACCACCCCCTCACCCTACCCCCACCCCTGCCTGCAACATCTTAGCCTTTTTAGATAGTGTGGCCATGCATGGCCTAAGGTAGACCCATCAATCAATTAAATTCCGTTTGCAGATCCTGCTGTCAAAACCCTTCTCAATACCCCCCCCCCCCAGTTCAGAAATTATAAAGGAAGTGTGTCTGCCAAAGGGAAGAATTGAATAGTCACAGTGGACACTTAAGTTCCTTGCTTTCTGCTCCCTCCTCCACCTGCCTTCTATTCCCATCTCGTCCGTCTTCCCATAACCAAAAAGAAGTGAAACTGACCCCTAACCGATGTGGGCACTGACATTCTATTTCTTTCCCGGGCTACAGGAAGAAGGTGTTGGCCTTTTATTGGGGAGACCTAATAATGTGACCGTGAAGTTTGTAACCTTGAGTTAAGAGTGTCACACCACTGCCATTGCTCTGTGAGGCCTCACAACCGATGATACCGTTGATGTGTCCTCCCTAGCATGCCGTAACATGTTGAGAGACTATGTGAATGGATGTCCATCGGAGTCCCTGCAAGATCAGTGGTAAGTGCACACCACACACCAGAGCACCTTTTTCAGCGAGAACTATCGGCTCTCGGGACTAGAAAAACAAACACAAAATACCCTCTACTTGCTTGAGCCCTTTACAACATTGCCCCACCAAGTGGAAGAAGGGACTCGCTACCTCTTAAGTGACTAGCCTTTTGGAAGACATCCTTCCTTGGGAGCTAAAATCCAGGGCTGTTTCTGCCCTGGGAGCTCAAAGAAACACACGACTCCAGCTCAAGGTATAACGATGAGCACTCTCTGTCTCTCGGGCTGCTCACCTCCGGCACGGATGCAACCCCACTCACCAGCGTGCTGAAGGACTCTTTAGGGTACATCCTGGCTTGTCTTGAGCCCTCTTTCAAGGTGATGCTGGGGAATGAGACTGTGACCCGATGAGTACCGAGAGGAGAGAGCCTGCCACCTCCTTCTACCTCTCGAGCGTCTAACTAAACACAGCCCAAGATATCCAAATAGTCGCTGGAGGCAATCACGCCACAATGGAGAGCTGGGTGGGGCACAGCGCCAACTAAAACTCAGGGTGCTTATGCAGTATTAAATTCCACCACCATCCCACGCCCCTGGGCGGCCGCCAGCTTCTCTTTTCCCTGTGGACTCCGTGCCTTCATGCACTCTCAGGGATGGTAATGTAACACAGATGCTTCCCCCTCCCTCGGAGGACTCCGGCTCCTTTTCCCTGTTTGTATCACACCCAATTCTTGCCTAACCCACCCACCTGCTCAGCTGGCTAAGAGAGAAAGCAATTTGCCTGTAGTTGGCTCTGAGTGCCTTTATATGAGTCCTGTTGCCATTGAGACAGGGAAACCCATGGAGGTCTGTTGTAACAGGAGTGACTAGTGGCATTTCCAGGCGACACGGTTTACTTTTACTGCTTTTTTCTTTTTTTTGCCATTATCCACCAAGATGACCTCTATTAGTAGGCGATGGGGTGTGGTTAGCTGAGTGGTTCTAAGCGACAATAAAGGTCTCTGTTAGAACCAGACAGACGAGTGTCTCTTTCAGCTACACCCAACATGCATGGTACACAGGCAAGTTCCCAGGACTCCAAGTCAGCAGGGAGAGCCTTCCCCTCACTCAGTTGCCTTTATTCCAAAAATTGAGACTGCTCCCTGCCCCGCCATCAGGAACACAAGCCCTTATTGGTGTGTATATGTTCCCATCTACACACCCGCATTGCACAAATTTTGCAGCTAGTTCTTGCCAATGAAGTGGGACAACGATAAGGGGCCAGAATTTGAAGCTTGAATTAGCCATTGCAACGGCTTAGGCACTTAAAATACGATCCATTACACGTGCTGAGATTCCATTACATCTAATGGCACAAGGTTCCTGAACAAACCAAAGTGCCAGGAGGGGGTGGCATCTATCAGTGGTCAGCACCACAGAGAGAAGAAAAGGCGTGGCCAACTGTCCACGCTACAGAACTCGACCTGGAAGATCTTGTCTTCGCCTTACCCAATGATGTGGGACAGAAGGTTCACACCAAGTCTGATCTGAAAGTCTCTCGAGCCACCGACTGGCGTCACCTACCTAGAATGTCCTTGTAGGCATAAGGGCCCAAAGATGGCTAAGGAGATGAGCAGGGATCACTCAGAAATTCAGAGATCGGGAAGCTCTGCCACCAGCTGCCAGACCCCACACCACAGGGAAGGAAGTAGAGGAAGTGAACGGAAGAAGGCAAGGCACCGCTCTTCCTCACGCTGTGCGTCAGGCAGGCTATCATTCATAGAGGAGGAAGAGAGATCCACTTTCCCAAAGCAAGTACATGAGGCCAAGGGCTGAGGACTGTGGGAGACAGTCTTCTGACAGAGCCAGGCAGATGGGAGCTTCACCAGCTGGAATGGTTACAACACTTAGCCGGAACTCCTAAAGTCTCCCTTCCTCTCCATTGTGTGCACAGGCGACGTGACTCTCCACATGTAACACCCAGAAGACATCAGCAAATTGTTAGAAGCAATTAGTTCAGCAAGGCTGCCAAAGGCAAGATCAATTTATAAAATCCAGTCGTCTCTGTCAGCAGCACACAAGGAGGAAATAGACAGAGAGACACCTCTCATGTTTGTGGTGAACCCTGACCATGCAACATCTGGGGATTAACTTAACAACTTTTCAGAACTTTATGGAGACGACCTTAAAACGCTATTGGAGGACATAAAAGGAGACGGACCAGATGAAGAACTACACCGTGGATAGGGTGGTTTTGCACTGTAAAAATGTCAAGTGGATCACAAGATGCAATGTTTTGTTATAACTAAAACTTTGAGGTGCTCAATAAACATAAAATATGTGAGGATGAACGTAACATTAAATAGGGCAGATTTCTAAAAGCAAGGAAAAAGGAAGGAGTCTTGCTCTACCAGATATTATGTCTTTATGATATCATTATAAAAATAATCGATGCTGTTCTAGGAATAAACAGAGAAGTGACCTAGAATGTAGACTTCTGGCTAACCAACACCTTGATATACATTAAGAGTGTTGGCACGAACCAATGAAAACAATATGAATTATTTATAGGATGGTGTTGTGGAAACAGGCTTAGTTAATATTGGAAACAAAAGAAAATCATGTGTCATATACAAAGAACAACTCTGAGTAGGAATAAATGAAAGAGAAAAAATGTGAGAGATAGTCTGAATGTACAGTACGAATGTATTTCAGGGGCTGGAGAGATGGTTCAGGGGTTAAGAGCACTGGCTGCTCTTCCAGAGGACCTGACACCCTCACACGGACATACGCGCAGGCAAAGCACCAATGCACATAAAAATAAATAAATTAAAAACAAAAAAAGCCAGGCATTGGTGGCGCACGCCTTTAATCTCAGCACTCGGGGGCAGACCCAGGCAGATCTCTGTGAGTTTGAGGCCAGCCTGGTCTACAGAGCAAGATCCAGGACAGGCACCAAAGCTACACAGGGAAATCCTGTCTTGAAAAACTAATAAACAAACGAAAGAATGTATTTCCTAATACACAACTAAAGCACTGGGGGTGGATCTCAGGAGCAGAGAGGGTGCCTGATGTGCTGGAGGGGCTGGGATCAATGCCAAAAATGGCGGAGGAAATGCCGAAAGCACCTGTTCTTATCGAACCTAGAACTAACAAGGAACCACAGTTAAATCCTTACAAAATTCTTCCACCAAGTGGCCATAGTTGAACACTACCAATTAAAAGGAAGTAGGGAGAGGACAGCTCAGCAGCAGTTACGAGTATATACTGCTCTTGCACAGGACCTGGGTTTTGTCCCTGCACCCAGGTAATCAATCGCCTGTAACTCCAGCTCCAGCAGATCCAGTGCCCTCTTCTGGCCTTTGTGGGCACTACATGCATGCACATTCCCAAATGAAGATACACATTTAAGCATACTATTTTTCAAAGAGAAAAAATTATAAAGCCATAACAAATTGGGAGAAGATTATGTGAGATGTATAAACTAGGAATTAGTATCTAAAACACATCATCAAAAATCAGCCCAAAAAATATGTAAAACTGAAGAAAGGATAACAGTAGGTGGTTCATGGGGCTGGATATCCCTTGGTTTCTTCCCCTGTTGCTGTGATAAAATATACTTTGGCAAACACAACTCAAGGGGAAAAGGAGTTCTTTTAGCTCACATTTCAAAGATACAGTCCATCATCAGAGGGAAGCCAAGGCACCAGGGGCTTGAAGCAGCTGATCACATGACATCCCCAGTCAGGAAGCCGAGAGAGGTGAAGGCTGGAGCTCGGCTCACTTTCTCTATTTTAGGACCCACTGCCTAGAGAGAGGCTCTGCCCATAGTTAGATGGGTCCTCCCACAATCAAGACCATCCCCTGGAGGCATGCCCAGAGGCCTGGCCAAGCACTTCTGCATGTGGTCAGGTTGGCAATTAGCACAGTGTGCTGATAGTTTTGTGTCCACTTGACACAAGCTAGAGTCGTCAGACGGGAAGGGGCCTCCTTTGAGAAAATGCCTCCATAAGATCAGCTGTAGGCAAGTGTGGTGATAGATTGTGTACCCTAATAAAGCTTGCCTTGAGGATCAGAGGACAGAGCCAGCCACTAGATTAGACATAGAGGCCAGATAGTGGTGGCACACACTTTTAATCCCAGTACTGGGAAGCACACACGCCTTTAATCCCAGGAAGTGACCACGGGGCGGAGAAAGGTATAAAAGGCGTGAGGAAACAGGAACTAAAGGAGTTTGGCTGAGATCCTTTTGGTTGAGGACTCAGAGGCTTTCAGTCTGAGGAAACAGGATCAGCTGAGGAATTGGTGAGGTGAGGTTAGCTGTGGCTTGCTCTGCTTCTCTGATCTTTCAGCTTTCACCCCAAAATCTGGCTCTGAGTTTTTATTAAAAGACTATCTAAAATTCGAACAGCAGGCAAGCCTATTAGGCATTTTCTTAATTAGTGATTGATGGGGGAGGGCCCATGGGTGGTGCCATCCCTGGGTTGGCAGTCCTGGGTTCTATAAGAAAGCAGGCTGAGCAAGCCATGAGGAGCAGGCCAGTAAGCAGCTCCCTTCCATAGCCACTGCACCCATTCCTATTCCTGCCTCCCTGACTCCTTTGATGGTGAACTGTTCTGTGGAAATGTGAATGAAATAAGCCTTCTTCTCCAAGCTGCTTTTGGTCATGGCTCATCAAAGCAATAGTAATCCTAACTAAAACACATAGACTATCCAGAAAGGAAATGAACAAGCAGAGAAAAAAGGAGCAAGAAATAAAAACAATCACAAAATTTCCAGGAAAATGGATGGACTTAGAATGTACAATATTAAGCAAGGTTACCCAGTCCCAGGGGGAAAAAAAAACCTGCATGTGCTCTTATATGTGGATTCTAGACTATAATGTATGCGTGTATGTGTGTCAGCAAATGAACTTGTGGGCAGTGTATATATAAAAAGAAGAACAAGAAAGGGTAATATCAGATCATGAGGAAGGGCCAAACACAGGTAAAGGACATGTGAGTCATGAAAGATTATACAAAGCTAATTGTTATAGTCTAATAGTTTTGACTCTGTTGCATGTTTTTTAGTGGGGTGTGTGTGTGTGTGTGTGTGTGTGTGTGTGTGTGTGTGTGTGTGTGTTGGGTAAGTGCATAAAAATATAATTGATAGTGAGAGATTAAAACCTAAAGCAAATCTCTACAGCTTGAGCATGGCTGTTCTTACTGGATAGAAGTGGTGTATATAGGCTTTTCCCATCAGAGGCAGAAAGTCACGAAGATAATCCCAAACGCTGGCAGGGATGTGGGAAAATGGGAAAGCTCCTACTCTATTGATGGAGATGTAATGTGAGAGATACATTCTGTAGCCTAGTCTTGCAGCACTTAGTGAAAAGTGAGGATGCTTTGTGGCTCAGCAAGCGCCCTCCTACATCCCCTACAGCATCATCTCCATGAGGTTTCCAGGAAGCCAGTCTCTCACCAGGTGATCTTATCCAAACCATGCCTCTAAGTACCATCTCTTTTCCTGATCGCAAACACATATTTTCATCTCTGTTCTTCAGATATATATCCAACTGCTTCCTCAACAGCTACTCTGTGATATGCCCAATATGACATGTACAAAATGGAACCCTTCCCCATGACCTTGCCTATGTAGATAACAACGACTTCTTATTCTTCCCTTTGCTCCTTGGGGCCAGCCTGTCTGGACTCCCCAAATGAAAGACCCAATCTCATTCTTTAAAACATTTGAATCAAGCCGGGCGTTGGTGGCGCACGCCTTTAATCCCAGCACTCGGGAGGCAGAGCCAGGCGGATCTCTGTGAGTTCGAGGCCAGCCTGGGCTACCAAGTGAGCTCCAGGAAAGGCGCAAAGCTACACAGAGAAACCCTGTCTCAAAAAAAAAAAAAACATTTGAATCATTTATTGAAGAAATTCATCAATGTCATAGAAATCTTCTTTCAACCAACAGCCACTGAGACCCCAGGAACTTCCTACTGCTTCTACCAAGCTTGCCTTTTTCTGAGCCAACTCCTCTCCCAAGGTTTCATGTGCGGACTCCCTGTTCAAGGAGATTCTAAACTGAAAAGGCCTCAGGTGGCCCACACAGCTCCTCATGGCTGGTTGCGCATTTTAAATATTTGGATACCTCTTACAAAATAAACCCTGAAGGCTACCCTCAAATACGCTTGATTCGGGGCCTCATTGACACTCACACCGTCCTGTAAGTTTATTCTATCCTTTGTTAGCCTTAGCTCCCAATAAGAACAGATGAATTGTTTTCAAACCCAATGTCTCAGTTAGGGCTTCCATTGCTGTGAAGAGACACCGTGACCATGGCAACTCTTACAAAGAAAACATTTCATTGGGATGGCTGGCTTACAGTTTCAGAGATTCCGTCCATTAGCATCGTGGCAGGGAGCATGGCAGATGTGGTGTTAGGGCTGAGAGTGCTACATCTTGCAGGCAACAGGAAGTCGACTGACACACTGGGTGGTATCCTGAGCATAGGAAACCTCAAAGCCCGCCCCCACAGTGACACACTTCCTCCAACAAGGCCACACCCACTTCAACAAAGCCACGCCTCCTAACAGTGCCACTCCCTGTGAGATTATGGGGGCCAATTACATTCAAACTACCACACCCAACTTGCTGCTCACAGGGACATGGCTGGCATCACTGCCAAAGACCAGACAGGACTACCACTTTCAAAGGCCATTTCTATGCCAACAGAAAGAAGGGGACAACGGGCATGTTTCTTAGAGTTAGAATAGGAACTGCCACTGTGGTACAAGAACTTTTTTTTCAGGGGTTGGAGAAATGGCTTTGTTAGAGAAGTGCCTTCCACACAGGCATGAGGGCCTGAGCTCAGATCCCCAGCCCCACATAAGAAGCTGGCTGTGACACCATGGGCCTATAATTGGGGAGACAGAGACAGGAGGATTCCTGGGGTTCCATCTTTACTAAATAAGGCCAGTCATCCTTACTAAAATCAGTGAGTTCCAGGTTCATTGATGGACACAGTCTCAAAAGAAGGTGGAGTGATTGAGGAAGACACCCAACATTGACCTCTGACTTCCACAAACATACATGCAAAGAACTACATTTTTTTTAACTCAGCCATTTAAATTTCTAGCCACCAAGGTACCTCTAGAAACATCTCTGGCACATGTAAATAGCATGAAGCCACTTTCCATGAGGATTTTAGTTCAGTGGTCTCCTTTCTACCGTTGAAGCTGACATTAAGTAGACTCTTTATATAGCTATCATTTTACAGAAGAGGCAAAGCATGAAGAAATATAATTAAAAAATCATAAAGATGCAATCAGTCAAATTCATACATGGGAACTTCTACAGAATCAAGAACTCATTCCTACAACCAACAAAAGAGCTCAGAGGAAGTGCCACAGAGCAGAAGAGTTCAGAGCCCTATCCACAGCCTAGTGTGCAGACCTTGTCTGGATCTAGAGTCAAACAAATACATTAGAAAAACCCTTGAGCCAGGCACAATGCCTCATGTCTATAATCCTAGCACCAGGGAGGCTGAGGCAGGAGACTTTCCATGAGTTTCAGCCTGGGCTACATGATGAGTTCTACATCAACCTGCACTACAATGTGAGAAGCCTTATTAAAAAGAGAGACAGAGAGAGAGGGAGGGAGGGAGGGAGGGAGAAAAAAAGGAAGGAAGGAAGGAAGGAAGGAAGGAAGGAAGGAAGGAAGGAAGGAAGGAAGGAAAGAGAATATTCTTAAGATCACTGGAGAAAATTTAATCCAAAGTGGATATTATGTTATATCAAGAAATTTTTATTAATTCTGTTATCTATGATAATAACATTGCAGTTGTAGTTTTATTAAAAATCTGTATCTATTCAACACTTTGGGGTATAGGATAAATGTCTCCTGCCTGAGATAACTTTAAGGTGTCTCATTAGCAATAAATGCCAGGAAGGGAAGACAGATGAACAACAATTATAAAATAGTAATAATTAATGTTGAGTGATGAGCAGGCCACCCTCTCTTCTTTTGTAGTGTGAACTCTTCTATACTAAAAATCTTTTGTCTTTGTTTTGTTTCAAACGAGCTCCAAGAGGGCAAGAATTTTATTAGACCTCTGTCGCTGCTATATCACAAACACCCGAAACAGTCTCTGGCATAGAACAAACTCAGGAAATATTCAGTCTCTTCAATCCCAATCAAGATAGATTATTCCAACCAAGGCCTCAAGAAACCATAGTGCATGCCTTCCTTCCATGTGCATACACACATGCTTGATAATGCAAGGGCTTTGTGTATCACCGAAGTGTCTTTTTATTAGCTGTTTCCAAACCAATGCAGTTCCACCCCGGGTCATAATAGCCCATCGGTGGCTTTACTAACATTGGGATTGGGAGTTGAGAGAATATCGGACCCCCCTGGAGCTACACTCAGGTTGCTTCTGCCAACAAGCATCCAATGACTCACCTAACCAGAGAAAGCCATTGACAGACCAATTAGCTGGTTCTGAGTCACGAGATAGTCTCCTTTTGTGACAAAAACAGCATCCATAATGAGAGTGATTCTGGCGTCCCCCATCTAAGCCTATTTGAGACCACAGGGAACAGTCAGGAGAAGAAGAAATGTGAACTGCTTTTTCAGATTCATGTGGAGTTCAACACAAGAATAAGGAGTTATTATAGTCTGCTTTTAAAGGCCCACCAAAATACAGGATGCAATGTGTTTTTCATAATCAAGATACTCAAGCACTTAGAAATTGCTAACCTGGGTCCAGCAAATTACCAGAAATACGCTGAGTGCCTCTGACTCCAAGGGCAGCATAGAAGCTGTGACCAGGTCTAACTTAGTTCACTCTAGCTCTCCAGTAAAGGAGGGAGACTGCCATGACCACGGGCCACCATGGGCAGCCCAAACAGGAGCCCCAGGATCAGCTCTCCCCAGCTCTGCCATCCCTGTTGTGACTCAATATCCCTGAACCGCCATCTGCTCCTTTGTAAAATCAGCTTAGAGGATTCTTGCGCCTCCCGATGTGGTTCACTATGGCAGACTCGAATCAGTGTGAGATTCATTAACGCGTGATCGGCCAAAGACACAAGCGCCGGACAAGAAAGCCAGACACCCGCCAAAGAAATGAGCTAGCCCTCACAACTTCCCGAGAAGAGACTTTCCGCCTGGTGGACTGATATCCTCAGGAAAGGTTTCATACAGAGACGTCCTGAGCTCATGGGGAGCATCAAAAGAGGCGGTTAGGCAAATAGGAGCTAGCTGGCCTGGAGGCTTTGTGTACGCTGTGGGTTGTATTTTCATTCCTCTAGATCTTTATGAATGAAACATAATTCAGGTTTCATTCTTCCATTTGGAGAAACCAAGGTATAGAATGGGGCTTGCTATGTTTTCTCACTCAGCATCCCCGTGCACTCCTGCATTCAGTTAGTTAGACAACCCATGGAAAGTCATAGGTCCAGCTTAAGACACTGGGCGGGGAGAAAGCCAGGCAATTCACCCAAGCACACACACTAGGCAGCAGAGCCAGGCAGGATCTGAAACCTGGATCGCCTTGATCCAGAGGTAAAACTTTTTTAAAAGATTATTTTTAATTTGTGTATGTGAGTGTTTTGCCTGCATGTATGCGTAGGAACTATGTGTGTGCCTAGGGCTAGCAGAGGTCTGAAGAGGGCATCAAATCCCCTGGAACTGGAGTTACAGATGCTTGTGAGCCACTGTGTGGGGACTAGAAACCAAACTCTGGTCCTCTGAAAGAACAGCAAGTGCCCTTAACCTCTTAATCTCTGGTACCTCTCAAGCCCCCAGAGATGAAACTCTTAACCATGATGCTTTGCAAGAGAGAAAAGACAGAAGAAAGTTCAAAATGTACTTAGGAGTTTATGGAAGAGCCCTTGGTCCATTCTGGCTATTGGTAGAGACTAGGGCAGACTTATACTCTAAAGGCTGGTCTCGGGCCTGGAGGCTGGCAAGCCTAAGGGAGGGTACAAACAGATTCTGAGTCTGGAGACGATTTTCATCTTAGTTTATAGATGGCCATTATGGTAGTTTGAATGCAACCGGCTTCCATAATCTCACAGGGAGTGGCACTATCTGGAGGCGCGGCTTTGTTGGAGTGGGTGTGGCCTTGTTGGCGGAAGTGTGTCACTGTGGGGGCGGGCTTTGAGGTTTCCTATGCTCAGGATACCACCCAGTGTTGGAGTCGACTTCCTGCTGCCTGCAAGCCAAGATGTAGCCAGCACCAGGTCTGCCTGCATGCTGCCATGCTCCCTGCCATGATGATAATGGACTGAACCTCTAAATTGTAAGCAAGCCACCCCAATGAAATGTTTTCTTTATAAGAGTTGCCATGGTCATGGTGTTTCTTCTCAGCCATAGAAAATCCTAACCAAGGCAGCCACCTTCCTCACCATGCCCTCACCTGGTGGAAAGGGAAGTGAGCGTTCCTACAAAGGCACTAAATGCTAAAGATATTACCCGCCCCCCCAAGAACTCTCACCTGGGGACCAGAGGGCATACCAACACTCAAGCCAGAACAGTCTAGCTTGAGCAGAGCTAACAGGAAAAAAAAAAAAAAAACGAGATGATCTAGGAAGATAGGTTAGGGCTTTGAATGACCTCAGATGTCACATTACCAGCCAGAGACACTGCCCCATAGGGTCAAGGAAAAACCACCACGAGTTTCCAGTGAGGGAAAGAGTGGGGACTCTGTCAGCTCTGTCCCTTCCCTGTGCCCCAGTGTCTGTCCCACACGACACAGAACCAAAACAACCGCCGTTGCAAGCACACAGAAGAACCCAAACATTCTGAAGTAAAATTTAGCAACTGAAAATAACGTTGCCTCAGGATTCCAGGACTTGGGTAGCCCAGATTTTTAAGAATGGTAAGTGGATTTTACCAAATGGTTTCCCTCCGAGACAGCTTAGTTTTCCTATTTAAACTATCCTCCGTGATAACCTGCAATCAAAATGAAGTTGAAATGAGCTGCCCCGATGTCCTCAGGGGATGGAGCTGTGCCGTCCAGCCTGTCTCGTCTTCTCGTTAACCACTTGGCAGTATAACAAGAATACCCCTATGACCATCTTAACCACTGGCCATTATGTAATGATATACTAGTACATAATCTTTGAGATATGTGTCCATTGGATAAAAGCACAGTCCTAGCAGAGAAGAACAGCTGTGCCACTTGTCAGAGTGATGTTCCATCCATCAACATGCTCAGGGGCATGCTGCCCACCCTAGGTACCCTGCTCCATGTGGTACCCACATTTATGTTTCTCCAGCTTCACCCATGCCCCAATCTAGACTTTCCGGCAGAGACTCTCTCAAGTTCAGCTTATCAATGACATGCCACATGCCTACTGAGAAGTTATATTTTCACCAGTTCCATAGCAGGGATGGAGGAGCATCTTTGCAGGCCATATCCAGTGATAGCACGCAATCTATACGGCTCTGCTATAAGATCACCGGGCAAGCTCAGGTCTCAGCTGCAGAGGCAAACGGCCACCACTTAAGCACAATGATGCACTGAATCCTCAGCCCAGAAACCCCAGGGGGGGTCAAAATAAAGTACAAAAGACCCAGAAAAGCCAACACATTATTTAGGAGAAAATAAACTGGAAGAATTGACACAGCCCAACTTAAAATTTTATTACAGGAATTAAGATAAACTATAGCAATTAAGATAGTATGGAACTGGAAAAACTGAGAAGTCAAGAAATATCTCAGAAGCACACCCACTCCAACATAGTCCCTGAATCTTGGACAAAGGAGAAAAGGCAACTCAAGAGGGAGAAAATGATAGTTTTACCTCACACCTTTCACAAAAATTAGCTAACAACAGAGCACAGAATTAAGTTAGAATTCAGAACCATACGGCTTCCAGAGGACAGCACAGGGAAAAGATCTAGGTCCTCTTGGATTCAATGATAATTTCTTAGATGCAGTATCAAAGGCACAATCCAAGAAAGCCAGAATTAATAATTTCTGATCTATAAAAGGCCATCTTCAGGGACTTGGAGAGATGGCTCAGTGGCTAAAAGCCCTTGCTCTTGCTGTGGGCTAGGGTTTGGTTCCCAGCATCCACCTGGTGACTCACAGCCATCTATACCTCCAGTGCCAAGGGATCCGACGCCCTCTTCTGACCTCTACAGGTAGCAGGCATGTATGTGGTACACAGACATACATGCAGGCAAAACACTCATACCCATAAAATGAAATAAGTAACTCTAAAAAAAAAATTCAAGAGACTATATTGAGGAGAGCTACAAATATGACTCACTGGTTAAGAGCGGCCTACTGGAGTTTGGTCCCTGGTAACAGTGTCAAGAGACTCACAGCCTCCTGTAACTCTAGCTCCAGAAGACCCAATACCCTCTCCTGCCTTCACCAACATCCACATGTGAGCATGCGCACATGCACACACACACACACACACACACACACACACACACACACACACACAGAATAAAATAATATTTAAGGGCCATGTTAAGACAATGAAAACACAAGCCAAAAACTTTGTAAAGCCAAAAACTTTACAAAGTATGTATCTGATGTTATCCAAAAGAACTCTCTAAACGCATTAATAAGAAAATTCAAATTCTTTAAATGAGCAAAAGATCAGAAGAGACACCTCACCAAAGAAGAAACATATGTGGACCATCAGTATATGAACAACAACATAAGTCATTGGGAACTCAAAATTAAAAAAGCAATGAGATTCCACTGTACATCTATTAGAAGAGCTAAAATTCTCAACACTAACAAAGGCTGATGAGTATGGAGCACTCCCGTTCATTACTTAAGGAGGTTGCAAAATGGTACTGGCACTTTAGAACACAGCCTGGTAGTTCCTTATAGTCTGACCCTATGAGCCAGCAGCTAGACTACACACACACACACACACACACACAACTAAATCCAAATATTAGAGCAACTAAGGTATCCTCTGTCTTCAGTAGATGAATGGATAAACTGAGGGGAAAACAGAATATTTAGCAACAATAAGTAATGGGCTATTGAGCCACAAAAAGACAAAGGGGAGCGTAAGTGAATATTGTTCAAAGAGAAAAGTCAGCCTATGTATTGCATGTCTTCAGCTAAATGGCATTCCAGTTGGCGAGGGCAGTAGTGAAGGCAACTCCCTTCCAGCTGACATCCTAGAAAAGATGAAACTATGGTAAAATTAAATACTCTATGGGCTTGGCATGGTGGCACATAATCCCAGCACTCAAGAGGCAGAGGCAGGCAGATCTCTGTGAGTTTGAGACCAGCCTGGTCTACAAAGAGAGTTCCAGGACACCAGGGCTATTAAACAAAGAAACTCTTGTTTCAAAAAAAAAAAACAACAACAAAAAAAAAAAAATACAAATGAATAAATAAGTGCTCAGTGGTTACCAGGATTAGGGAAGAGTGGGAAGGATGGATAGAATGGTGCACACAAGGGATTTGGGGGACAAGAACACTGTTCTGACACTGTAATGGTGAAGACGTTATACATTTGTTGAAAACTTGATGTTGTAAACTATGGACCTTCTTTAATAATAATGTTATCAATAATTCAACAATTATCAACAGAAAGAATAGACTGTGGAGGAATTTCAATACTCTGCTCAGGTTTGGAGCACTGCCCTGACTTCCTGATCATGTACTATATATATATGTTTAAAAAAAAAAAAAAAAGATGTATTTCTTTGACATCTGTCTACATGGCCAGGCGGTGTCTGCATCCAATTACCGAAGGGCCGCGCTCATTTGTCTGAGGTTGTTCTGTGTGCTCTATTCAGGTCATCCACCTATGCCTTCGCAGAAATGAGTTTCACCAGAGCTCTAGGTAGACAGATTCATTTATACTATGACTTACCCAAATCATGTGACCGGCTTCTCAATGTCACCCAGAAAAAAAAAAATATATCGGTCCCTCATGGACCTTCCTTAATAGAGTCCAAATTGCTTAGCGTGTTAGTTGGGAGCGTATGGATACAAGTGTTTTCATAATGGGCTCCCTCAGGCCCTAGGTAGGTTCGTTACAGAAAGCCAAGGTGGTAACAGCAGGCTTTAGCTTGCCTCCCTCTGATGGAGTCCCCTTTGAGTGTCCCAGCTAGCCAACAGTCCCCACAGGCAACAAATGCATAACAATGACAAGGCTAGGGTGCTATGGATACAAGATTTAAAGGGCCAGGCACTAGTAATTAAGACCCTTAACTTACTGCTTAGTCAAGGCAGGATTAAGACAGGGGAAGAACCTTAGTTACCCCACAAGCCCTTGACTTCACAGCAGGGAAGAAGTCAGAATGCTTTTAGAGACTCTTGCAGTGCCGGCCAAGTTACTACAGAAATCAGTCACCCCAAATTCCCACTCAGGCCTCCCTCCACACCAGCTTTTTTGAAGCTGGATCCAGTTTCTTCGGGTATGTTCACGGGACAAAGCTTCACTGACATCATGAGATTCCCCGTGGTAAAAACTGGGGCTGCAGGAGTCGAGTTGAAGTAACTGAGTACCTTTGGCTATGTGTCCTTGCTACCAGGACCCACCTTGGAAGGACAAAACAACCATGGAGGAGTTCCTTTGATTAATAAGAGACAAAGAATACCCGGATGCTTTGACGCTGCCCTCTCCGGGTGTGCTCTCGGGAACAGGGCTGGAAACGGACAGCGCTGAGTCTTTGTGGAGTTTCTCTCCAGCACATCAGCTTCATTTTCAGAATGACATCACTCCTGCCTGTGCCCGGCCCAGAGTTCTCAAGTTGTGACAAGTCTCCGGAAAGATAAAGTCTACCTCTCAGATGAAAACCATCTGCAGTGGCTTTCCCAGTATCGGTACTGGAGAAGTAAACCTGACACACCACCCCATGGTCCATGTTTGGCACACTGAACCATCCGCCTTTTGACCCAAGTGTTGCTGTGTGGTATCCAGGAGGATGCTACCCACCAAGTGTCCCCCCTCCCAAAAAAAAGCTCTTCCAGTTATCAGGATGATGTGTTATTTTTAGACTAAAATGTTCAGCTAATGAAAAAGTAGAACATTGAAAAATTAAGGCAGTGTCCCTCTGTCTTATATATCAAGGCCATAGAGGCCTTCAAGCTTCTGGAATTTTCTGCAAATGGGAAACTATTGCCTAGGAGCTGGAAGAATCACAATTTCTATTGAAATAATACCACTGGCTATAATAGATCAGAGGCTCAACATGGCAAGCTGCCCCGACCTTCTCTCTTTCTATCCAAAGGTGAACTCTCAGCTATTGTGAACTTAATAAAAGCACTCAGCTAAGCTCAGAGTCATTATTGTTTGCTCTGAACAGAACCACCAGCACGTTCGCATCCAGAACTTTGTATTGATTGTCGTTTTTCACATCTATAGGATTTACTGTTTATAATGAAGAATCTGAGAGTTGAAAGACTTTGAACCACATTCAGAACTTTTACTAGAGCAGGCTCATCAAGTAAAAAAAAAAAAAAAAATTGACAATCCTTCTTCTCACATGGGGCTTCAAATTTATCTGTATAAGAAAACCAGGGTTGGGGATTTAGCTCAGTGGTAGATCGCTTGCCTAGCAAGCACAAGGCCCAGGGTTCGATCCTCAGCTCCAAAAAAAAAAGAAAGAAAGAAAGAAAGAAAGCCATTCCCTGCTCTCCACCAATATTGTATACCACCGCCTAATCCATGCAGATGGCACAGGATGTCCCATAACTGTCCCCAGAGCATCAGCCAAGATACCACAATAGATGACATCCATTAGAGTTTACAAAAGGCATGACTTTCAGGCTTGTGGACGAAGCTTTAGGAGACTTCCCATGGGAAAGAGAAGTTTAATAGTGAATTTCTTTTTCAGTTTTTTTTTTTTGTATTTTTGTTTGTTTTATTTTGTTTTGTTTTGTTTTTCGAGACAAGCTTGCTCTCTGTAACAGCTCTAGCTATCCTGGAACTATCTCTAGACCAGGTCGGCCTCTAACTCAAAGATCCACCTGCCTCTGCCTTCCGAGTGCTGGGCTTAAAGGCGTGTGCCACCACTGCCTGGCTAACAGTGCATTTCTATCCTAGACTGAAACATAGAGAGTCCAGAGGAGATACATCAGTGTCTGGAGAAGGCTGCCTGACAGGAGCTACCATCTTCCAAAGGGGTCTGCAACAAAGCCACGGAGACCAGGACCCGAAGATGAGAGAATTAATATCCAAGCTCACACTCCTCCCTCGCCCTCTGTGGTTCTTGCCTGGGAAAAGCAGGAGTCCTTCTAAGGCACATCTGGTCTCGGTGATGGTGGTGGGAAGAGGGGGGGGGGGGCGTCCACAGGTGCTAACGGGATTCCGACACCACCTGCAACTTCCTATTTTCTTCATGTTAGTCAGAGGCTATAATCTGGACCAGGCCTCTGAAAACTTTGAAAGAATAAGTTTTCTCGACTTCCAAAGCCTGACTCTGCTTTCCAAAGATTTTGAACAGAAATTCGAATTCATTTGGTCATGATGTCTAGTGATGAGACAGGCGCACTGACCTTCTCAGTTACAGTGTGGAACAGGTAATAACTTGGAAAAAACTGCCCATAATGATCCTTGGGTCTGTACTTGAGGTTTTACTGACACCTGGCTGCCTGTAATTATCGAAGCCAACACAAATTTCACAGCGCTGACTTGAGTGTGCAAAAATGTAATTTTCTCTATTTTCCTATAATTGAGTGTAATTTCTTCCCCTGAGCCTCTGTTCTGCCTCAAAGCAGAGAAAATTTAATCTAGCTACTTTCAGATAAACTCCTTCAAACACAGCCATGTCTTTAGTCGATTCAAGTTCATAATTCACTCACAATTAGGTTGGAAATTCTCTTTCTCTTTTTCCTTCTTCTCTGGAATTCAATCTCAATTCCTGGGGTCTTGTATAATGGCTCTCCTTCTTCATGTTAATGTGTACCGTCTGCATCTGGCTATCACAGGTGTCAGGTGTCCTCTTAGGGTGAAGAGGCAGGAGGATCACTGTGAGTTTCAGGTCAGCCTGGGCTGTAATGTACTTGAAATACATTGTCCTCATGAGACCCAGCACTGTATATAATATACATGGATAATAAAAAGATGCAGTAGTGATTCGGAGTTTTTTAAGTTAATACATGTGCTTAGGGTTTACATTATACTTAAGGACTTGATAAAAAAAAAAAACAACTGTATCTGGTACTAAACCTGCCATATTTGTGAAGGATCAAAGGTAAAGTTTTTTTTTAATTATTTTATTTTATTTTACAATACTATTCAGTTCTACATAACAGCCACAGATTCCCTTGTTCTCTCCCTTCCTGCCCCCCAGCCCACCCCCCATTCCTACCTCCTCCAGATCAAGGTCTCCCCCAAGGACTGAGATCGACCTGATAGACTCAGTCCAGGCAGGTCCAGTCCCCTCCTCCCAGATTGAGCCAAGCGTCCCTGCAAAAGGTAAAGTTTTAAGAGATGATAGAAAGAGTCAGCTGTGAGCATACTTTTTGAAAATAAACAATTTTTAGAAAAATTAGAGACCTAGGAGACTCATGTAACATGACTTCTCTGTCCTCAGAGTACCCTTAATGTTCTCACCTGGTTCCCACACCTCATCCTAGACTGACTCATTGGCGTGTGCTCTTTCTTGCTCTGAAGAAAAGTTTATTTTGCATGGAAGTCTTGAGAACAGTGGTTCTCAGCCGTCCTAATGCTGTGACCCTTTAGTACGGTTCCTCATGTTCCGGTGACGCCCCCAACCATGAAATTATTTCATTGCTACTTCATAACTGTAATCCTGCTACTGTTACGAATAGTAATGTAGATATCTGATATGCAACCCCCAAAGGAGTCGTGACCCACAGTGAGGACCACTGCTTTAGAGCATCATAGTGCCCTCCATGCCACTTGGACCTGTGGGAAACAGGCAGCAGAGGTCGGAGGAGGGGGGCTTCTCATTCTTTTATAGACAGACACAATTCCTACGCTGCCATGTCAACACAACAAGAGTCAGCTCTACCCAAGCTTCAAACTCTGGACTCTCAGGTGAGGCTTTGAGATCAGACATGGGACAGGAAGAAGCCCTGCTCAGAGAGGACCCTGTGGCTTCCCTCCAAACACTTCCCCAGACTCTGATGTTCTGATGTTCTGACTCTGATGTCTCCTTTCAGACCTCCTTGCCTTACTCCAGAGTGAAGCCTTCTGGTTTAGATGTTGAGGGTTCCAGAAGCAGGTCCCCTGAAACAATGGCTGTCATGGCTGTGCATAAAAGTGCCCCGGGTGCTCTGAGGAAGTCTAGAGAGTGTGAATACAGAAGAAGGCACATGAGAAGATGGCCGTGCTATGGACAGAACCTTCAAAGGGGTACTTAAGTGAGGCATTAGGGTGGCTTCTAGTTCAGTATGACTGGTGTCCTTAGGTGAAGTAACTCATTCCCCATTCTGCATCCTGGCATGCATGGATACACACAGAAGAGAAACCAAGAGATGATAGACAGGACAGTCATTTATGAGCCAAAAGGGGAGGGAGGCTGGAAGAAATCAAGCTTAAACCTGAACCTTGGACTTCCTGAATTTTGGAAGTAAATTCTGATTGTTTAAACTACTCAGACTAGCCGGGCGGTGGTGGCGCATGCCTTTAATCCCAGCACTCGGGAGACAGAGGCAGGTGGATCTCTGTGAGTTCGAGGCCAGCCTGGTCTACCAAGTGAGTTCCAGGAAAGGCGCAAAGCTACACAGAGAAACCCTGTCTCAAAAAAAAAAACAAAAATAAATAAATAAATAAATAAATAATAAACTACTCAGACTTAGACTACTCTTAAAAGACAGTAGACTTGGAAGGCCTTGTTTTCTTGGTGTCCTCCATCCCCTCTGGCTCTTACACTTTGCCTCCTCTTTTGCAGAGTTCCCTGAGCTCTGAGGGGAGGGCTTTGGTGGAGACATCCCATTTAGGGCTGAGTGTTCCAAGGTCTCTCACTCTCTGCACATTATCTGGCTGTGAGTCTCTGTATCTGTTCCCATCTGCTGCAGGAGGAAGCGTCTCGGATGACGGCTGAGCAAGGCACTGATCCATGAGTAGCAGAATGTCATTAGGAATCATTTTATTGCTACTTTTTTTTTTTTTCAGAACAGTAGCATTTGGTTGTACCCTGAGTCCCTGGGCTCTGGTTGTTGGTCACTCAGGCAGTATATGGGTTCCAGCTCATGGAGTAGGTCTTAAGTCAAACCGGATGTGGGGTGGCTACCCCCACAAGCTTTGTACCGCTGTTGCCATTGCGTATCTTGCAGGCAGGACACCATTGTAGATCACAGGATCTGTGGTTGGGTTGGTGTCTATGTTCTTCTTTTGGTAGCATACAGAGTACCTCCCTGTTCCATAAAATGCTGGAGGAATGTAGGAGTGAAAACTCCATGCAGGCCCTCATTTGACTGCTCCATGTTCAACGATTCATGCAGGTGTTGTCTTCAGCCATGAAACCTTGACATCTGCTTGTAGAGAGAAAACTATAGTCTTGGCAACAGCCTGGGTTGTTTGGGGATTCCCATGGGACCCCTTTGGCCAACAGCTCAATTAGCTATAACCCAGCCTCAGTATTAAAAGCTTCATTCGGTGACAAGCGATAGCCTGTTGGGGCTCTGACTCCCCATTGTTTGGCGATTTCATTTAGATAGCCAACATATATGCATATTTTTAGGAAGCTCCTGCTGTATTGGGTTTCCATCCTACCCCACAAATGGCCCTTAATTTTAGCTGTCTCTCCCCATATTCCTTCCACTGTCCCTCTCTTCCCTCCCTGTCCCCACTTAAAGCTCCCACTCCAGCACCACCACCCCCATCCATCCACAACTATCTATTCTATTTCCTTTTCCTAAGGAGATCTGTCCTCTCTAGTCCCTTACTTTATACCTAACCTCTGGGATTCTCAGATTGTAGCTTATTAATCATTAACAGCTAATATCCACATATAAGTAAATACATACCGTGTATTTTCTTTCTGGGTCTGGGATATCTCATTCAGGCTGATTTTTTCTAGTCCCATCCATTTACCTGTGAATTTCATGATTTTTCTTTTAATGGTTAAAAACTGTGTAAACTCCACTGTGTAAATGTACCACATTTTCTCTATCCATTCTTCTGTTGAGGGACATGTAGCTTGTTTCCGACTTCTGGTTATTGTGACTAGAGCAGCAGTGATCGTGGTTGAGCAAGTATCTCTGGGGTAGGATGAAGCATCCTTTGGGTATGTGCCCAGGAGTGGTATAGCTGGATCTTGAGGTGAATTAGTTCTCACCTTCCTGAGGAACACTGATTTCCACAGTGGCTGTACAAGTTAGCACTCCCACCAGCAATGGATGAGTGTTTCCCTTACTCCACATCCATGTCCTTGTCAGCATGACCTGTCACTTGCTTTATTGATCTTGGCCATTCTGATAGGTTTAAGGCCATATCTCAAAGTAGTTTTGATTTGCATTTCCCTGATGGCTAAGGATGTTGAACATTCATTCTATAAGTGTTTCCCAGCCAGCTGAGTTTCCTCTATTGAGAATTCTCTATTTAGATCTGTACCCCATTTTTTAAACAAATTGTTTGTTTTTCTACTATCTGGTTTTTTTTTGTTTTTGTTTTTGTTGTTGTTGTTCTTTATACACTTTGGATATTAGCCCTCTATCAGATGTGTGGTTGGTAACAAATCTTTTCCCATTCTGTAGGCTGCGACTTTGTCTGAATGACAGTGTCCTTTGCCTTACAGAAACGTCTCAGTTTCCTGCAGTCCCATTTATTATTGATCTTAGTGCATGTGCTATTGGTGTCCTGTTAAGAACATCTTCTCCTATGCCAATGAGTTCAAGGCTACTCCCCACTTTCTCCTATCAGGTTCAGTGTACCTGGTTTTATGTTGAGATCTTTGATCCATTTGGAGTTGAGTTTTGTTCAGGGCGATAAGTATGGATCTATTTGCTTTCTTCTACATGCCAACATCCAGTTTGACCAACACCATTTGTCGAAGATTCTGTCTTTGTTCCATCTGATTCCTTTATCAGGTGTCCATAGGTGTATGGACTTATGTCTTGGTCTTCAATCTGATTCCATTGGTCAACAAATCTATTTTCATGCCAATATCATGCTGGTGGTATTACTATAGCTCTGTAGCACAACTTGAAAGTGGGGATGGTGATACCCTGATGGGTATCTACTGCTGTGAGGAGACGCCATGACCACGGCAGCTCTTATAAAGGAAAACCTTTCACTGGGGCTGGCTTACAGTTCAGAGATTTAGCCCATTATCATCATGGCGGAGAGCATGGCAGCATGCAGGCAGACATGGTGCTGGAGAAGGAGCCAATCAGCAGGCAGCAGGAAGAGAGAGTGACACTGGTCCTGCCTTGAGCATCTGAGACCTCAAAGCCACTTCCTCCAACAAGGCCACACCTCCTAATAGCGCCACTCCCTCGAGCCTCTGGGGGCCGTTTTCTTTCAACCACCACACTCAACTATGGTGCTCTATAGCCTACCACAAACT
Organism: Peromyscus leucopus; assembly: GCF_004664715.2. NCBI lineage: Eukaryota > Metazoa > Chordata > Mammalia > Rodentia > Cricetidae > Peromyscus > Peromyscus leucopus. Next base: position 33,486,075 of record NC_051081.1, read on the forward strand.
AATGCGATGAAAAGCCAGTCTCTCGGCCTCACAAGCTCAGCTCTTGCCTCCCCACCCTCCATCCTTATCTCCAGTGCTCACACACGATCAAGTTGACTACTAGTTTGTCACTCTATTTTTTTTTAACCCCAAGAACTTACCATATGTCATCCAGTTCACTTCCATTTTGAGATCCCTTAAAGCATTAAAAAGTCCCCTAAGCCCCTAAGGGTTCATAACTTACAGTTACCCATCTTGAAATACACCCATTGTTTCCTATTTCTGCAACAAGGCTCACATCCATCAAACCAGGGTCTCCTGGGTCATGGCCCAACTTTTTAAAAGAATGATTGCTTCAATATAAATAGATCTGAATAGTTTCCAAAGTAGGAATTTAGTCTGGGCAAGTGGCTCAGCCGGAAAAGTGTTTGCTATACAATCAAGATCTGAGTTTGATCCCCAGTGCCTACATAAAAGCTGGGCATGGCAGCACATACCTGTAGCCCCAGACTGGGAAGGCAGAACAGGAGGATCCCCAGGGCTCAATGGCAAGCTAGTCTCACCAAATCAGTGAGCTCCATGTTCAGTGAGAAATCTTGTCTCAAAAATATGAGGTGGAGAGTGATTGGGGAAGACAAGTACCATGGACTTCTGGTCTTTGCAGATGTGAGTACACATGTACCTACACAGATACACATACGCACAGACCTGTGTATACATATACATATACATATACATATACATATACATATACATACATACATGTGCTGTAAAATAACAAGGAAAAGACAGTGTCGATATAAAATGCTAACTGTACTCTATAATAAAATTTAAAGGCAAGACAGAATTGAAAAACTAATAATACGAGTGACTAGGAATACAAGTAGTATTTTTTAAACTTTATTATACTTAGTTTTGTAGCAGAAATCTTAAAAGTTCTTATTAATAAAATCAAACCTGAGGCGAGTTATTGGGGTCCATGCTGGTAGATCAGAGAGACAGGACAAGCCACAGCTATCTCACCTCACCGGATCCTCACCTGGTCTTGTCTCCTCAGACTGGAGGCCTCTGAGTTCTCATCCAGAATGAATCTCAGCTGAACTGTGTTGCTCCATAGCCTGAAAGCTTAACCAGCCACATGCTTAACCAGCCAAAATGCTTAACCAGGCCAAAATGCCGCTAGTTTCTGGTCCTCACGCCTTATATATCTTCCTGTTTTCTACCACCACTCCCTGGGATTAAAGGCTGGCTTTCTGGGATTAAAGGTGTGTCACCATGCTTGGCTATTTCCAATGTGGCCTTGAACTCACAGAGATCCAGAGGGATTTCTATCTCTGGAATGCTAGGATTAAAGGTGTGAGTGCCACCATTTTCTAGCCTTTGTATCTAGTGGCTGTCTGTTCTCTGACCCCAGATAAATTTATTAGAATACACAATACCACCACATTTCCTCTCTTTTTGTCTAAAATTAAAGAAGCTTATAACTAGTACAAGAAAAACTATCTTCACTAAGTATATGAAATATACAGTCAAGATTACATTAACAATGTCTAGTCCATTAACATTTGACAGATCCAGACAAAAAAAACTCCATTATATATATTAACAATGTCCGGTCCAGTAACATCTGATAAACTCAGACCAAAAAATTTTCATTACTTATCTTATTTAAAACAAGTAGTTCCTTTTTAAAAGTAGATTCCACAATCTCCCTTTTTATCTTATCATATCCATATTTTCTCTTTTTTCTTTTCATAATAGATTCATTAGTCTACCTTTTGTCATTTTTATATCTTCCCCTTTTTCTTCAGTGTAGATTCGATGATCTACCTATTTATCCTATTATTTCTTTACTTTTTTTTCTTAGAGTAGATTCGATGATCTATCTCATATCTATATTCTCTTTTTCCTTTTGCTTTCTAGGGGTGAAGATATCTTTAGTGAATCTTGAAAAGAAAATTTTGGGGTTAATCATCAAGTCCTGTATCGTTTGTCCAGTCTCTGCATAATAGGAAAGTTCAGGGCTTGTTTCAAGTCCTTGTTCGAGTAGTCTGTCAGGCTGGATCATCTCAACTAGTCCTCTCGAAATTGTCCTGACCAGTTTGTAGTCCAAAGTCGATTTTTCCATGGTGTTAATCGGCTTAATGGCTTTATCATAGTCCATGTGGAATCATCGTTGTAGGATCCTGTCATCTTTTTGAAGATTTCAAAGTCACTGTTAGGCATAGTCATGGTTTCCTGCGGCTTTTTTTTTTTTTTTTTTTTTTTTTGTGCCTCCTCTGTGGTTTGGAGCAATCACAGTCTGATATATGTCTGTCTCTCGGAACCATGAACATTCTTCCCTAGAACAGAAAATCTTCACAACAATTTCTCCCCACCATTTGTCTTGCCAAACTTTTCCAAACTGACCTTTGCCGATGCTTTCTTGTAACACGATGGTCCTGGCAATTCTTCTCTGAACCAGCAGCAGTAAACCCTTTGTTCCAGGTAGCAGCATCACCGAAGTCACTAACATGATGAGAAGGAGCTGGCAACGTGGAGCAGTAGCCACTGCTTCCATGGTCCCACCACTGTTTGTGGCTCAGTCCGGGCCAAAGCTTCTCCCAAGCCTCCTAGGCCGGCCTCAAACTCGGGATCCTCCTGCCTCTGTCTCCTTCAGCAAATCCTACCGGCGTGTGCCACCACAACCGGCTGAGTGTAGCTTGGGCCTGAGCTGGGGCTCACAAGGCCACAGGCAAACAGCTTTTTCATGAATTCGTAACACGAACGTTGGGCGCCAGATGTAGCAGGAATCTTAAAAGTTCTTATTAATAAAATCAAACTTGAGCCGAGTTATTGGGGTCCATGCTGGTAGATCAGAGAGACAGGACAAGCCACAGCTATCTCACCTCACCGGATCCTCACCTGGTCTTGTCTCCTCAGACTGGAGGCCTCTGAGTTCTCATCCAGAATGAATCTCAGCTGAACTGTGTTGCTCCATAGCCTGAAAGCTTAACCAGCCACATGCTTAACCAGCCAAAATGCTTAACCAGGCCAAAATGCCGCTAGTTTCTGGTCCTCACGCCTTATATATCTTCCTGTTTTCTACCACCACTCCCTGGGATTAAAGGCTGGCTTTCTGGGATTAAAGGTGTGTCACCATGCTTGGCTATTTCCAATGTGGCCTTGAACTCACAGAGATCCAGAGGGATTTCTATCTCTGGAATGCTAGGATTAAAGGTGTGAGTGCCACCATTTTCTAGCCTTTGTATCTAGTGGCTGTCTGTTCTCTGACCCCAGATAAATTTATTAGAATACACAATACCACCACATAGTTTGTTTGCATCTGTGTGTGTGTGTGTGTGTGTGTGTGTGTGTGTGTGTGTGTGTGTGTGTAGCCACAGCACCGTGTGTGGGGTCAGATGACCACGTACAGGAGTCAGCTCTCTCCTTCTACCATGCTGGTCCTGGGGATTGAACTCGAGTCATCAGGCTTGGCAGCAGGAGCCTTCACCTGCTGAGGCATCTGCCCAGCACAATATCGTGAAGATTAACAAAAATGAACCTATCATCCTTTTAATGAATGAAGGAAATGTGCAGGCGATTTAAAAAATAAGTAAGTGATGAACAAAACACATTCCTTTTGTTTGTTTTTTTAAGACAGGGTTTCTCTGTGTAGTTTTGGTGCCTGTCCTGGATCTTGCTCTATAGACCAGGCCGGCCTCTGCCTCCTGAGTGCTGGGATTAAAGGCATGCACCACCATTGCCCGGCCACAAAACACATTCTTAAATAGAAACTAGAATGAGAAGCAATTCCTCTCCTGAATCCACAGAGACTTTTTGTGAACACTAGCAACCAAAGCTAGCAAGCTTGCAATAATGTGGATGTTTTCACACTGGTGCAAGGAATCACAACCGGTGTCCTCTTTCTGGAAAGTCAGGTCACAAGCTACAGCAATCTCCCTAAAAGTGCTCACACCCGTGGAAGCATAACCCCCCACTCCTTATATGTGACCGTCCATAGTGACTTATTCCCAAACAGTGCAGATGGCAGCAGGGAGAAATAATTCTACAAAAGCACCCTCTACAAACTGTACCACTACTGCCTTTAATCCCAGCACTCAGGAGGCAGAGCCAGGCGGATCTCTGTGAGTTCGAGGCCAGCCTGGTCTACAGAGCGAGCTCCAGGACAGGCACCAAAACGACACGGAGAAGTCCTGTCTCGGAAAACCAAAAAACAACAACAACAAAAAAGCGGCGCCACCACATCCAGGTGAACAGGCTCGTCCTCAAGAGTCACAAATCATGTTGACAGACTGCATGATGGAACGAAAGTGGCACATTACCTCTGTAGGCGTCCTCTCCGAACACCCATGACGACCCCATCTAGTCATGGGAGAACCCATCAGACAAATGCCAACATAGCTTACCATATGTCTGGCTGGCACTCCTCGAAATTGTCAAGGTCACCAAAACCAGGGGAACTCTGAGAAACTTTTACCTCCAAGAGGCCTCTATAGAGACATGGTTATCAATTGTAATGTGTCCTGAGATGGGAACTCAGAACGCAAGATCATGGCAAGCGCTAAGTCTGAATAAAGAATGCCTTTGATTTAACAATTATGTATTGTTATCGATTCATTAATTGTAACAAATGTACCATCGTAAAGTGAGACATTTATACTAGGAGAAACAGTGCAGGAAAGTGAGGGATGGACAGGAATTTCTGCTCATGTGTTCTATAAATCCAAAACGGCCCTAAAAAAGAAATAAAGTCTGCAAGTCTCTTCAAATGCTTATTTGGTATTTACATGAACCTTAGCATGTTCGTGGCCTAATTCTTTTTTTTTTTTTTTTTCAAGAAAACGATTACAGATGTGGGTAAAGATTTACACACAAGGATGTGTCAGCATTACCCACTATAGATCTAACCTGAGTGTTCAATACTAGTCCGACCAAAGAAATTAGCCTTCAGTTCAATGTAATATTTTAGCAGTTAAAAATGCTGTAGCCAGCGTATGGCGCACACCTATAATCCCAGCTACCTGGTGACTGAGGCAGAGATTCAATACAGGCCTGACTTAGACAGCAAGATCCTGCCTCAAAAGAAAAAAAAAAAATGCCAAGGATGTGGTGTGGTGGTAGAACGTTTGCCTAATGTCTGTGAGGACTAGGTACGGCCCTCGGTACTGAAAAAAAAAATCAAGTATATCAAACAATGTAAATATAAGCCAATGACCCAGTGGGAGAAAACTAGGTTGTGAAATATAGAGAGAGAAGATTCTGTGCATATCGAGTCAGAAATAGGATGGCTAGACAGACAGATGAGATGGACGAGTTTGATTTTTCCTTTTTTAAAAAAATGATTTATTCATTTTTATTTCATGTACATTGGTTTGCCTGTATGAGGGTATTGGATCCCTTGGAGCTGGAGTTACAGACAGTTGTGAGCTGCCATGTGGGTGCTGGGAATTGAACCCCGGTCCTCTGGGAGAGCATCCAGTGCTCTTAACCACTGAGCCATCTCTCCAGCCCTTTGATTTTCCTTTTAAGCTTACCTGTTTGCTAAGGTTTATATGGTATATGTTCCTTTTTTCACGAAAAAGAATACATAAGACAAAACCAACCATTTTAACTATTTTGTTTACATTTCACTGACATTTTATACATTAATAGTGTTTAACAACTCCCACTGTCTAGTTCCAGAACATTTCATTGCCACAAAAGGAAATCCTGTGCCCGACAAGCAGTCACTCCCGTCTCCCATGCTCCCAAGTAGTTGGCAACCACCCCCACCCCCTGCGTCAGCTTCCTGTCTCTATGGATTTTCCAGTTCTGCATGTTTCCTATGAATGAAACCACACAGTACAAAAGCTCTCATGTATAGCTTTTTTCACTTAATACAATGCCTTCAAGGTTGACTCAAGGAATAAAATATAAAATATTTCATTCTCTTTTATGACTGAGCAATATTTCACTCTATGTACATACCAAATCTTCCTTATCCATTCATCTGTTGATAAACATTGTACTTGGTTTTCATCCTCATTTTGAATAGTGCTGCTATGTATCGTCATATCCAAGTTTTCATTTGAAAATATTGCCTACAGTTTTCAAATGCTTTTATTAAAATATATCCAGCTAAGTTTTACTAAGTTTTCCAGTTCATACCAATATTGAATCGCTCAGAAATTCCCGACATTTGTTGACTTGTGCTGAATGATGCAGTCTTCCATTCATGGGCCGTGTGAAGCCTCTGGCCTCAAATTACATTTTTAATTAAACGGTATTTGTATTAAGAAAACAATGCGAATGACCACACTTCTTCATCTCACAACACAAAGCGCCATGCCGGGCGGTGGTGGCGCACGCCTTTAATCCCAGCACTCGGGAGGCAGAGGCAGGAGGATCTCTGTGAGTTCGAGGCCAGCCTGGGCTACCAAGTGAGTTCCAGGAAAGGCACAAAGCTACACAGAGAAACCCTGTCTCAAAAAACCAAAAAAAAAAAAAAAAACACAAAGCACCTTAGATGGGGCTTTTGTAAGAATTGATAGAACAATGTCTGCGCCTAGATCATTTCACACATCTCTTTGGAGAGTTTGGAAAGGTGAGCATTATGGTTTTATCCATCGTCACTCAAGTTCTCCACATTAGCTTGTATCAGATGGACAATAACAAAGAGGATCAAATCTGCCTTTAAAGACTTTCCCGTTTTTATTTGGGAGTGGGTGGGTGAAAGTAGAAGCCAAAAAAGTCAGATCATCTGGAACGGGAGTTACAGGCAGCTGTGAGCTACCCAACATGGCTACTGGGAATCGAACTCTGGTCCTCGGCAAGAGCAGCAAGCACTCTTAACTACCGAGCCACCTTCCAGGCCCAGCCTTTAACCCTTGTGTCAACAGTGTAGTATTTCCAAGTTGGTCATCCGTACTCTGTGGAGTTCACTCTTTATTTCAATTACCTGAGAATTGGGTAAATTCACTGAGGAGAACTGTCAAGATAGTCATCAAAACCTTCTTATGTGGGAATACTACTTAAAGTATGTATCTGATGTACACGGCAACACTGGTAGTCTGCAATGGTAACTTCATTGAGGGCAAGGAGCGAACCAAAAAATTAAATTCAGCCAGCCTGTCTGTATAAAACTCTAGATTATGCTGAAATTGCATTCAGTTTCATGTCAAAATTCATTCCACATTGAAACGATCTCTCGCTAGCTCTCTTAGGGTTTCTATCGCTACAATCAATGAAACACCACAACCAGAAGCGACTTGGGGAGGAAAGGGTTTATTTGGCTTATGCTTCCACATCATTGTTTATCACTGAAGGAAGTCAGGACAGGAACTCAAGCAGGGCAGGAACCTGGAGGCAGGAGCTGATGCAGAGGCCATGGAGGGTGTTGCTTACTGGCTTGTTCCTCATGCCTTGCTCAGCCTGCTTTCTTATAGCACTCAGGACCCACAAGCCAGGGTGGCCTCACCCACCATGGAATGGGCCCTTCCCCATTGATTATTAATTAAGAAAATGCCTTACAGCCAGATCTTATGGAGGCATTTTCTCAATTGAGGTTTCTTCCTTTCACATAACTCTAGCTTGTGTCAAGTTGACATAAAATTAGCCAGCACGCTAGATAATTAGCTCTGGGTCATAGGAACCAAAATGTAGTGTAATTTATTTAACTCATTGAACGACAGGGAGTAAGCATGTTACAAAATAATGTTTACATTATATATGGGTCTGTTTTGGATTTCATAGTTTGACCTATGACCTCATTTTTAGTGACCTTTTGAAGGCAGAGCTTACTTTCCTCTTGAGTGTGATTGTTCTCAGTGCCTTCTGAAGAGCACAATATGGAGAAAGTGAAGTGACTTCATGAAGTAGGGTATGGTGGTCTCTTCTTTGCTCTCAGGGACAGCTGGCTGCCATATTGTAAGAACACTCAAGCAGCTCTATGGAGAGACCTCCATGATAAGGACAGAAACATGAGGTAGTATTTGTTGTTTTAAGATTTTCATGTAAGAATAGACAATGAAAACAGGGACCCTTCCTGAAACCAGCAACGTCATAGTTAGAACTCTCTGACACAAAACAAAATATACACTGCTGTATTGTAATTGGGAGTATATGTGTAGTATTTGTGGTGGTATTGTGTTCCCCAAAATATTGTGTACCTTAATAAACTTATCTGGGGTCAGAGAACAGAAAAGCCACTAGTTAGGCAGTGATAGCACACGCCTTTAATCCTAGCATTCCAGAGGCAGAAATCCATCTGGGATCTCTGTGAGTTCAAGGCCACATTGGAAACAGCCAGGCATGGTGACACACGCCTTTAATCCCAGGAAGCAAGCCTTTAATCCTAGAGAGTGATGGTAGAAAGCAGAAACGTATGTAAGGCTTGAGGACCAGAAACTAGAGGCATTTGGTTGGTTAAGCATGTGGCTGATTAAGCATTCAGGCTTTTAAGCAGCAGTTCAGCTGAGAGCTATTGGGATGAGGACACAGAAGCTTCCAGTCTGAGGGAACAGGACCAGCTAAGGAATTGGCAAGGTGAGATAGCTGTGGCTTGTTCTGTCTCTTTGATCTACCAGCATGGACCCCAATAACTGGCCTTGGGTTTGATTTTATTAATAAGAACTTTTAAGATTCCTGCTACAAGTATTGGTAAAGTGCATGACCTGACTGTATAACTCTAGGATACATATCCCTAGAAAACCACTACCCAGATCGAGATATATATATATATATATATATATACTGTTTCCACTATCCTAGGAAATTCTCCGTGTCCATAGCCAGTCAATAGTTCTTCCTAGAGAAACCATTCTTTTGATCAATAATCATAGGTTAGTTTCTCCTGCTCTTGACCATATAAATGGAATCTTTCCATATATATTCGTCCATGCCTGGAGTATTTCACTCATATTTTTTGTTTTGTTTTGCTCTGTTTTGAGACAAGATGTCAGTATGCAGTCCAGGCTGGCCTTGAACTTACTCTGTAGCCCAACTAGCCATGAACTCAGCAATTCTCCTGACTCAGCCACCCAAGTCCTGGTATTATAGACCTGCACAGCCATGCCTGGCTAAAGGAGTTTTTTGAGGGGGAGGGTTGGTTTTTGTTTTGGTCTTGGAGACAGAGTCTCATATGCAGCCTTGGCTGACCTGGAACTCGCTCTGTAGACCAGGCTGGCCTTGAACTCACAGAGATCTACCTGCCTCTGCCTCCCAAGTGCTAGGATCAAAGGTTTGTGCCACCGCAATTGGAATTGTTTTTCCTTTTGAGGCAGGTGAGACTTACATTCAAGGTTTTCTGCCTCAGCCTCCTGGGTTGATTGTTTTTGCTCTTTTTTTTTGGGGGGGGGGGCGCTGCCACCCAACTTCTTCCTTTGCTGGCCTCTTCCAAAAAAACCCAGCCTCCATCTCTCAACCCCCACTTTAAAAAAAAAAAAAAAAAAAAAAAAAAAAAAACCCTCGCTACACAAGGTTCCTCACCACTTCCTGTCACCTACTTGTAGAGTCAGCCTTCTGCTCGCAGGTTAATTTCACTTCATCAAACACATCTTTGAATTGTTAACAAAAGCAGTAGGAAAAAGCGCAACACACTTTACAATAATATTCCCCAACAGGTATCCAGGACTACAAGCGTGAGCTACCATGCCCAGCATGCGGGCACAGTTGTTTTGAAATTTATCCATGTTGCATATATTTTGTTTGTTTTCTCCTTTTATGGCTGAGTGGTATTCCATTTTGCACAAATCTCAAACAGCCTTCCCTGTTGACAGACAATAATACGGTCTCCAATTTCAGAACATTATGGATATGGTGACTATGAATATTCTCCTATCAGTTTCTCTGTGGACATACACATTCAATACTCCTGAATTTTTTTCTTAGACTTGATGAGTCGAAGGGTACATGTTTAAATGTGCGGTTTATCCAAAGTAGCAGTATTTCCCATTCTCACGTCTGGGAGGTGTGGTGTTTTGTTTTGTTTTGTTTTGTTTTGTTTTGTTTTGTTTTGTTTTAAGCAGGTGAAACAAAACCCCTTCAAAAAGAAAGAAAAAAAAAGAAGTTGATCTTAATACAGAATTAATGGCAACTTATAAACAGCTTCCTGAACTGTTTGTATGAGGCAAGAAACCCAGCCTGGAAGGGGTAGTGTTGACAGTCGAACTCCAGGCAAATACTGTGATTTCAATCACTGGTTTAGAAATGTTCTCAGTCATTGAGATCGGAGGTCCGTACACAGATAACTCACGTGGGACACTCAAATCCCCAAAGGAGCAGATTTGCATGAAGCATCCTCCAGAGGAGCTCTCTATCCTCTTCAGTGTGGGACTCCACATGTAAAGAAAGTCTTCATGCACAGTCCGTGTTTACCCACCCGCCCGGGGAAGGTGACAAATAAAACATCTCACTGCCTAACGTAGCTCACCCCTAGGCGCTGACTCGGCTCGGCTTCCCTGGAGCTCTGTTTCAAACAAACAGATCAGGGAACTTTATTAATGATGCACTCTGGGGCACCGGCTGTGACTGGCACAGGACTCTGCACAGAGCCCCAGGACCCAGGCTCTCGCTTGTTCAAAGCAAGGGAGGTGGTTTCTCCGTCCTTTCTGCTTCCAAGGTGTCCTGGCGGCACAGATCTCAGTAAGTCAAAGTGACGGTGGTAACATCAGCTCCGATCTCAGCACCCTCGGGGGATGCCCAGCGTGAGTTTTCTTTTTCTATTATAAAAATTAAAAACTGGGGCTGGAGAGATGGCTCAGTGGTTGGGAGCACTGGCTGCTCTTCCAAAGGACCTGGGTTCAACTCCCAGCACCCACATGGCAGCTCACAGCTGTCTGCAACTCTTGGTATCTTCACACAGACCTGCATGCAGGCAAAGCACCAATGCACATAAAAATTAAAAACTGACAATAAGCTAGTTGTCCAAAAATGAGAAATGGTTAAATATTAGCCCTCTGCAGAAAGATGGAACCGTGTGTGATGTTTAAGAGTAGAGAAATAGCAATGTGAAGCCTCAGAGAATCAGCCAGGCCCCAAGCATAGGACCTTTCCATGCAGATGGGGATAGAAAAAAAAAAAAAAAAAAAAAACCAAGATGGAGTCAGAGGGCTCAGAACACACTGTTGGCAGGTATTTCCAGAAAATTTCAGAAAAGATTAGGCCTTGGTAATTCAGGTGATTTTTTTTGGTTTTTCGAGACAGGGTTTCTCTTGTGTAGCTTTGTGCCTTTCCTGGAACTCACTTGGTAGCCCAGGCTGGCCTCGAACTCACAGAGATCCTCCTGCCTCTGCCTCCCGAGTGCTGGGATTAAAGGCGTGCGCCACCACCGCCCTGCTCAGGTGATTTTTACTGTGATAAGTGGTCTAGCATGGTCTTAGGGGGAGTAATAAATTGAGTTGAGTGGTTGCCAGACCATTGATTGACTCAATCCCCAAAAGAGCCCAGTGAATCAAGTACCATTGTCTCCAGTTTAAAGATGGCCTCTGCCAGGCATGGTGGTATACACCTGTAATCCCAGCGCTCAGGAGGCCGGGGCAGGAGGGCTGTGTGTTTCAAACTAGCCTTAGCTACATAGCACGACCCTATATTTATTTATTTATTTTTTAATTATCTTCCTCAACATAGTTAAATAGTTTTCTGAAGTTTCCCCAACTCAACCTGCATGGCTGTACACCTGTAATTCCCATCTACCTAGAAGGCTGAGGCAGGACTATGGTGAGCCCCAAACCAACCTGAGCTACACAGTGAACCCTGTCTCCAAAAATAAAACATTAATAATAATAATGTCCCCCAAATCAACCCACATCTCCCTTTGCCAAGCTCTTACTCTCTAGAACATTTTGACATTACAACATGATGGTGTCTTCTACAAAGTTCACACTTGAAAACGTGCAATCAATCTACAAATAATAATAATCATAACAACAACGTTTGGAATAACTTTCCAATTTCATGTTAGACAGCAGATTGGACGTGCCTGCTCTAGACTTCCCCCACAACAACGTTTAAAAGGAATTAGAGTCGAAGGTAGTGGTGCACACTTTTAATCCCAGCACTCAGGAGACAGAGGCAGGGGATCTCTGTGAGTTCACGGCCAGCCTGGTCTACAGAGCGAGATCCAGGCCAGCCAGGACTACATCTCATTATGTGTTGGAATTATGTTCTTAGGAGCAAATAACTCCACTGCCCAGGATGTGCTTGTTTTCCTATAAGACAGTTCAGTAGAAAGCCTCTCCCCAGAAGAGCATGACCCTGGGTGACAAGACAAGACAAGTAATGACAAGACTTGGTCTTGTATGACAGTGAGTTTCCCCTCCGTCCTCCTCCAGGCCAGGAAGAACACGCTTCCTCCCATCTGGCTCCATTTTCCTCCTTTCTTTCTTTCCTTTTTTTGGGGGGGATGCGGGGTAGGGTGGGAACTTTTTTCAAGACAGGGTTTCTCTGTGTAGCCCTGGCTGTCCTGTAACTCCCTCTGGAGACCAGGCTGGCCTCGAACTCAGAGCTCTGCCTGCCTCTGGGTGCTGGGATTAAAGGCGTGCCCCGCCACCGCCCAGCTTCTGACTCCATTTTCTAATGTTGCTTTTCTGGTCTCCCCTGGTATTTTTGTTTTGTCTTGCTTTGCTTTCATTTTTTTTTTTTTTTTTTAAGACAGCATTTCACTCCGCAGCCCAGGCTAGCTTGGAACTCACGGTGCAACCAGTTTAGCAATTCTCCTGCCCCAGCCTCCTGAATGGCAGAGTTTCAGGCATGCGACACTGTGCCCAGCATTTGGGTCTTCCTGCTAAAAGCAGACCGGAACCCTTAGCTGCTTTGCCCTTATTAAGCTGTGAAGGTCACTTCTTCTCCAGGGTTTATAATCAGCCAGCCTTCACTTCCCTCCCACGACGTCTTTGCCGAGCCTTTTGCAATTACGGCTCATTTCTCTGGGTTTCCTATGGCAGGCATCTGAGCAGAATTAAAGTATGAGCACGTGCGAAAATAATCCGCTTCCCAAGATAGTAAATGCTGAGAAGTTCTATATTAGAACACTCTCTCGGTGCTGACTGGCTGGGGCATGATTAACCTAATAAGCTTAAAGATCCACTCGCCATCCACATCTGTCAGGACATGAGCAAAACACAGGTCCATAATCCGTCAGACCGGGGCCCTTCAGAACTGTCCCACTGCTCGCCAGCAGCAGAGGCTTCAAAACTTAGGACAACAGGCATGTCTTTCTCTCCCTTGTGACGCGGGCTCCTAGTCTAGGAGGGTGTACTATGGACTCCCAATTTGGACTGGAGTTGCCCGGATGGACTAGCCAGAGAGCCTTCTGTTCCGGGGCCCAAGGATTCTCCAAAGACTGTGGAGGTAGAGGATGGTGACGGGCTGAAACCATGGGGTGCACACCATCCCACAGTGTTCTCGTCAACAGCGTTGCCAAGAGTGGCATTCAGTTTTTTAAGAAGCCCAAAGCACTTCTGCCAGGATGTCAGCGGGGCAGCCAGAAATGTCCTATCCCTTTGCTGGTTCAAAGCTCCACCTTCTGCGACCCTGGTGGGGAGCTGCACCTGGGACAGAGGTCAGCAGAGGAGCCAGCAAGTTCCAAGAGGCCCCAAACCATGACTGAAGGTCTCTGTCAGCTCGTGAACGATAGGAAAGGACTGCTTCCAGAAAGGCAAAGATTTCAGCTGAACGAATCACAAAGCCATGCAGCTACGGGCATGTCATTCAAGACAGAAGGCTCCCACGGGATACAAGAAGCAGATTTTGCTGAGCAAAAGAATGAGGAAAACATTCCCCAGGGGACCTCAAAATGGGACAAAAAGCCAGTGTGCCATCAGTCAGACAACCAGGGCCACTGCTACCAAACTATTCCTGAGTCAAAAGGCAACGTGGACTTCCCTGAGCCCCTGGTAAAGGCCCACCAGCAGGCTTATGCCTATCTGCACACCAGCCTTTCCAGATACGAAGCGATTCTGCGTCTCGTCCAGCAGGCCAGCCACACCCGGGAGCTGTTGCAGCCCATGCTTAGCTTCCTGCTGCTGTGCTCCGAGGAGGCCAACCAGCTTCTAGCAGAAATCTCCAAAGATGGAGAAGTGCTCCTCCAGGAAGTGAGAGGGAATCTGGCCTGGCCATCGGGGAAAGGCGAGCCCTGGGAACAGCCAGATCTCCTAGAACAGCTGCTGCAGTATACGGTCACCAAGCTGCAGGTGGTCCACAGCACAGTGGCGGCCCTCACTGGGAGCTTACTGGAGGGTTCCAGCAGCTGCCTCAGCGCCACTGCTAGCCACCTGGAGGGTAAGCTGAGCACCAAGAGAGGTCTAGATGAATGCCTCCTAAGAGCCCTGGGACAACTAGAGAGCCTGACCACTGGCCATGGTGACCCTGGGCTGCTGGGTCCACCCTTGTGCTCTGAGGACAGTGGCATCGGGGCTGACAATGAGTCTGTGCAGTCCACGGAGAAGCTGGGCAAGCAAGCCAGCTGGGATTTTGCAGCCGAGTCTGGAGAATGGAAGCCAGGGGCTGCAGGCCAAGTGGAAGCCAGGCTGCCAGGGCATAGCTGGCAGAAAGGTCCATATTGGACAGGTTCAGACAGACACCAAGACTGTCCACTGTCGAGGCCTGGGATAGCCAAGGTTCAGCCTGCAGCACAGGATAAAGCCAGGAGTTCTGGTGCCTCCAGCACAGGCCCGGAAGCAGTCACCTCCAGGCCTCCAGAGGCTGCCCAAAGCATTCTGCGGGATTCCCTGGGGGTTGAGACCCCTATGCCAACATGTTTTTCTCAGAGCTCTGGATTGGTGGATGTTTCATCCCTGAGTGAAGACGAGGACAGCAGCCCAGAGGAAGAAGATGATGTTAGCCCCACAGATCTGCACTCTGAGCAACAGAAAGCATCACCTTCAAGACCACGGTCCTCACCTGCCACGCGGGAAAGCCTGTTCCAGCCATACTCCAGGAAGCTTAGGGGGCCCCAGGCCCAGGAAATGATTCTGAAGATGAAAGAGGCCATCAGTGAAAGGATCAAGTTTGTCCCTGTGCCTTCCAGAGCCCAGGACTGGGCTGAGGAGGAGGAAGGGAGAACAATGGTCCCCCCAAGACCTAACACAGCCAGTGGCAGCAGACGGACCCCCGAGAGACAAAGGAGGTCACAATCGGAGGGATGTCTTAAGAGCCACGCGGAAGACCCCACCCTCCAGGAGCTGAGGAGGGTCCAGACAGACCTCAGTCGGAGGCTGGAGGTATTTTATGCCCAGGGTGCCACACGTCAGGGGCAGAAGAGGGAACAACTTCTGCCATCCAGGGCATCAGTGCTGTGGCCCCCTTCCAACTGCAAGGTGAGTCCCAGTAGCGCCATGGGCAAGTTCAAGGCCTCCCTCACCAAAAATTTCAGCATTCTGCCCAATCAAGACAAGAGCATCTGGCAAAGAGGTAGTCGCTTCCCTGGCCGTGCCCAGCCCTGCCAGGAGAAGGCTGAGAAGCTGCCAAATGCCATCTTTTGTGGTGAGAAGAACAGTAGGGTTCCCAGGGACACTGAATGGGACGTCAGGGGCTGTCCCACCAGAACATCAGTGAAAAAGCTTATTGAGACCTTCAGTCCCAATGAGAGTCTGAGGACGCCAAGGGACTCCAGGAATTTGGGGCCAAGGCCCTGTCTCAGGAGGTGGGGGGTCCCTGCCATGCCTCCCAGATTTCCTATCTACAGGGGGCTAGCCCCTCTGTATCCTAAGCCCCAAATTTCTCCAGCAGTAGGCAGAGACCCTCTCAAGGTAGGCATGGGCTGGAGGCCTTCCGCACCCTTTCCCTCTCTTCCTCCGGCAGAAGCGTCCAAGAGTGAAGACAACATCTGTGAAGCGGAGCCAGACCTAGAGAATCTCCCTCCGCCGCCTCTGGAAATCCTGATGGACAAATCGTTCACTGCTCTGGAGCCCCCAGAGAGCAGCCAGCCAGCACAGAGCTCTGTGGAAGAGACCCTGGAAACGGGGCTACAAGAATCTAGCCTGCCGAGAAAAACGTGGGCTTCCCCGAAGCTGAAAGCTTCCATGAGCCCCATGGACTTGCTCCCGAGCAAGGGCCCTGGCAGCTCCCTGACACTCCCCAGCACCGGGCCAGGAGTCACCAGGAATGTGGGCAATTCCAGAAAGCTGACTTTGGACCTGAACTGCCAGCAAACAGTGAGCCCAAGCCCAGAGGCAGAGGGTCGGGGGGTTCGGATTCACGCACAAGCAGAGAATACTGCAAGCTTTTTGGAGCATCCCCCCCACAAGGCAGTGCCCTGGCACCACACTAACCCCACGTCTGGGCAAAACAGGACCTTGGAACCCAGTCCGGCCAGACCTTCGCGAGGTCCACACTCTGCAGAAGCATCCAGGAAGGGCCCAGAGAGAAGCCCTCCAGGATTCAGAAAAGCCTCTCCCACCCGAGCACAGCGGGACTCCCAAGGAGACAGGAAGCTGCAGAGCGCGCCCCCTTCTCATGGACTGTCCCAGCCAGGCCTCCCTGCTGTTCTCAGCTCCCCCAGCCCACCTCTGAGCCCCAGGACACTGAGCCCACCAGCCACAAAGAAGCCAACTTCCCCGCCTTGCCAGTACCCGCAGCCCAACCCAGCCCAGGGAAGCCCTCCTGTCCAATGGACAGAAACCAACACCCCTTCCTCCGCCTCCTCTTCATCCCCCTCAGTGTCTCCCTCTCAGGGGTCCAAGGAGACAAGCCACTCTGAGGACGGTGAAGCCACCACGGCTAAAGCACCTAGGAACACGTGTTCCATATTCTGCCCAGCCCCCTCCTCTCTGTTCGAAGCTCAATCGCCGTTCTCAATATCCCCTCCACGGACGCTACCAGAACCGGGGGGCCCTTTGAGGACCCCAACAGAGGGCTGGAGGGGC
Source organism: Peromyscus leucopus (assembly GCF_004664715.2). NCBI lineage: Eukaryota > Metazoa > Chordata > Mammalia > Rodentia > Cricetidae > Peromyscus > Peromyscus leucopus. Next base: position 33,502,898 of record NC_051081.1, read on the forward strand.
AGCTCGGGGCCACAGCCGAGGGCAGATTCGCAGAGGAGAACAGCTCAGAGAGCCCTCAACCCTCTGCCTTTCGTCAGAAGGACAGCTTCGGACCGCCCGCGCCATCATGGTGACCCACCTCAGCTGCCCGGTTGCTCTTGGGAATCCCATCCCTGCCAAAGCAGGTAAGAGATGTCTCGCCGCTACCCAAGCAGAGCAGATGGGCTCTTCGGGCTGTCTAGGGTAGCAGTTTTCAAACTTTGTTCCAAAGGGAGAGGCAGTGGGGGGAAAAGAGCTGAGATGTGGAGAATGGCCAGGTCTCCCCCTTGACCATGAACGACTGGGTTTTCACCCTGCCCCTGGGGCTGGCTCACTGCCTGCCTGAACCCAGCACCCAGAGTCCGTTCTCTCTTCCCCTGGAAGGTTCTCTAACTGTCAGGTCCCAGGACCCTTTAAACTCTGAAACAGGCACCAAAACTACACAGAGAAACCCTGTCTCGAAACAATCCCCCACGCACAAAAAAAAATTGAGAACCCAGTAGTTTTAACGTGTATGATTACACCTACTATTTTTATCATAAGTTTAAACTGAGAAATACTTAAATATTTTTAAAGAATAAGCCCATTGTATACTCACATAAATAGTATATTTCTGCAAAAAAAAAAAAAAAAAAACAAGAAGTGTATTTTTGTTGTTTCAAGACAGGGCTAGCATTAAACACAATCCTCCCACCTCGGCCTCCTGAGTTCTGGGATCATAGGAGGGAGAGAGAGAGATTTGATGAGAGTATTGCCATCTTGCATTTTGCGGACTTGTGGGTATCAACTAGCTTATTCTGTCAATCTGGCTGAATTCTCAGACTTGCTTCTCTACATCATACTGCACGTCCATGGATTCAAAACTCTCCCCACATGCCTAAGAGCGTGGACCAGTAACGCCTTCCCATGATGGTGAGAATAGGTTGAACCTTGATCTCCCCCCTCCCCGCAGGAACATCTCTGAGATACCCAGGGGTCCATAGACCACATCTTAAAAACAGTTGGTCCTGAAAACAGGAAGAGAAATAGTGGAGTGGACCTCCCAGAGCCCCAAGGGCTTGGCTCCACGTCTCCACCAGCTTCAGACGTCTGCAGAGTAGGAGCGTTCATGAGCACCAGGGTGCAGAGAGTGAGCTGCCTGCCCTTCCGGCTCCGGGGAAGGCTGAACGGCCAGTGTGCCCGTCTCAGCCGAGGAAAGTTGATACATGCTGTTGGCCCGATGTGCAGGTAGTGTGAGCACACAGCTGTGGGGAGCCAGAGCCAGAAGAACCACCCCATGGGCACTGAAAGGACTCCTATTTTTGATCGGTTGTTTTACAGAATACACAGGGGTGGATCTGGGGTGGGGGACATATCAACCTGAGGTCTACTAGAAAAACACTCTATCAGGGCACTTGATATCAGATCGGACAAGCACTCCGACACCAGCTTGCTCCGGCTGTATGACTCACAGTTGTCTCAACCTGCAGTTCTTTTCTGCCTGGGTGATACGCATCACAGGCTTTACAACGTGTCCAGGCATAAACAGTAATTTTTTTTTTTTTTTACAAAGTATTCGGTAGTCAATTTTAAATAAAGATAGTATCTCAGGAAAGTTGTGCATTGTAATAGTTCTATAACCTTCCCCAGCCACTTGAAAGAAATGAAATATTGATTATTTTTGCAAGAATCTTAACGTAACACTGATCTTTTCTTAAATCTGAAATGCACTTCCTATAGCACACTGGCTTTCATCTAAGAACCTCGATAAACACTACTTACTCTGCTATTAGATTTCTAAAACTGTGCCCTTCAGGAGAAGAGCTTGAGAGAACAGGGACAATAAAGGGGCATTAATTAAAAACACTAACATTTTGAAAACAGCAGGAGCGTAAAATTGCTCAAGAAAATAATGCCCAGGCTTCTCCTCCAAATAGGGCAGCCTAAAAGGCTGTTTCATGTTCTGAATCTCAGTAGTGTGTGTGTGTGTGTGTGTGTGTGTGTGTGTGTGTGTGTGTGTGTGTAGGCATACTTGTGACTTGAAAGCGGAGCCTGCCCAAGGTCAAGTGGAGGTCGCTTACCGATTGCCCCCATTCCCCCCCTCCTTTCGGTGTGACCGTACCGTTATGCCATTCCAAAGTCTGAACACATGAAAGGGAAATGCCTGTCTCCCACCTATCCCCCTACACCAACGTGGGCATTTAGCATCTGGAAGCAGAAGCCCATCAGCAGGAAGGACATTGAGTCTTTGCCTCTGTACAGAACGCAAGCATAATTTTCTGCCATCCTGCCTATGAAAGAACCACACCAGGGGCTTAGGCATGACTTCCCCAAGACCACACAGCAAATGCCAGAGAGCCAGAGAGTGCTTCCAAAGCTGGGGCGGGCAGAGATACACTGTGTCATCCCCATTGTGTCTTAACGGCATGCAGACTCGAGTGCCCTAGAGTTAGTTGTCTTGGACACCATTTCTATCACTCAATGCTAGGCACAAGCTGCTTTGTAGAAAAAGAATGGCGTCTATATCCTCCTGTCCTGGGGCACCTGGGGATCAGGAACAGTCCGTGGAGGCATCCCCAGGAAATTCAGCCACTGAGCTTTGAGTCTTTGTGTGAATATACTGAATCCCCCGGTGAGAATGCATCTCTAGTCTCAAGATATTGGAGTCCTATAACACTCCAGAAGAGGCTAGACCAGTGCTTCTCAACCTTCCTAATGCTGCGACCCTTCGATACAGTTCCTCATGTTGTGGTGCCCTTCAAGCAAAATTAGTTTCGTTGCTACTTCATAACTGTAATTTTGCTACTGTTATGAATCGTAATGTAAATATTCTTGGAGAGAGAGGGTTGCCAAAGGGGTCATGGCCCACAGGTTGAGAACCGCTGGTCTAGACTTTCTCCCCCTCCATACCATGCTTTTCATTGCTGCCTGACCTGAACTGGGAAGGCAGGAGAAGCACTGTGCAAGTCCTGTGGGGTGCTTGGCTCAGGCTGCCCAGTGGCCAGCAGGGCAGCAGGTAGGCAGTCTGTCTCCCTAACAGTTCCAGGAAGAACGAGAACCGCAACCACAGAGCGGCAGCCTGTCAAATTAGCAGGCTCCCAGCCTCAGCGTTTTGCAGGAACTTGGGTGGGGCTGAAAGAGATCGAATTTAGATTTTTCCTGCCACCACATCAGCCTTCACGGAGCGGCACGTCTCCTTTCCTTCCTGCCAGCCCCTGGAAGGCAGAAAGCACCCAAGACTAGGGCAGGGGTGAGATACAACCTGTGTATGCTTCCTAGTCCCCCCAGGTCTCGGGAGAAATGAAGGCATTGACGAGGCAGCTATGAGCTATAGACCCTGAGCACCTGGAGAGCCCTGGAACAGCCTGAGGCCCCCACTGGCTCTAAGGCACACGGTGGGCTCCTTGATCCTGAAATATATGAATGTGTGCCACCCGGGCCATCCTGTCTGCCTCCCACCTTGACCTTGTTCATATCCAAACACAGGTTTGTCTACTGGTTTGGCAATCCCATGTGCAGAATAAGCACACTACGTTCTAAAAGGCAAGAGCATGTTGCCACGGGAAGAAGGGCAGGCCTTATGGGCTGTGAAGGTGGAGGCAGGGCTCTTGGCTCGCTTTTGAAGTGACTGAGGGCTCTAGCCAAGGTCCAGTTCTCTGAGGCTCAGGTACCCAACTGCTGTACAACAGGTGGTCCCTAGAGTCCCTCCCGGGTGCAACTTCTTATAAAGCAGCGCCGTAGAGACAGCTTCCCATTATCCACTGAGCATGTGTATGGGAGTTGTGCACACAATTTTCCATTTCACCCAGTACCGGTACCTGTGAGTCCTGGCGAGCTAGACACTGTTTTGATTTCCAGTTTACAAGGGAGAAAATTCAGACTCAGTGGGATTGATTCACATGCAGCAAGGCACACAGATGGCGAGAGCAAGAGCCAAGATTTCAACCCAGGCAGCCAGACTCAGCCTCCCCTGGCGATCCTGAGGCCAGCCTGCCCGCAGCCGGCCCTGTGTGGCTTTCGGAGTTAGTCCTGTCTACCCAGGCTTGCCCCACGCTTTTTCATAGCCGCATCCCATCCTCCCAGAGCATAGCCGGTTAGAGGTGGCATTCTGGGAGGGTCCCTTCCCCTTCACAGCCCCTAGTCACGGCCCTCAGCAGCTGGGAAACTCTAATCACACACTGAGACGGGGCCAAGCGGTTCCTGTTTGATTCCATTCAGGAAAAGAACGGCAACTGTGCAAAGTCGGATTGATTTTTTTCCCCCTCGCTGTTGTTTTTAATTCAACTAAGCCTAGCTCTTTACGAAACAAGAAGTGTTTTAGGAAAACTAAACTAAATGAAAGGCCCAATTCTCCCAGGCCTGTTGAGAGAGTTGCAGGATTCTAGGCATAGAGGAAAGAGCATGATGCAACCTGCTGGGAACGGACCGGGAGCTGGTTCCCACTCCATCTAACCAGACCAGGCCCATGGAAATCTAGCCTGGCAAGTGTGAAATGGAATAACAGAGGAAGTGGGAGGGGGGAGGGAGAGGCAGAGGAGAGTGGGAACCAAGGAAGGAGCCAGAAGGCACAGTAGAGGAGTGTCTGACCTGTCACGGTGCTTTCTCTTGGCCAGCAGCAGCAGCAGCAGCAGCAGCAGCAACGAGGAGAACTCCAAGCAAGAGCCCCCCTCCTGGAACAACTCCCGTGCCCCAGAATTGCAGGGCAGCGGCACCAAGTGGGCCTCTCCTCTGGAGCTCTGCGTGCTGGGCCACGGGCTGCAGCCAGAAGCCCGCATCGGCCGCAGCCAGGACAGATCCCAGCCAGAGTCACAGCACCAGCAGAAGGAAGTGGCCTGACATGTGGTCCACGGGGTCACACGGATGCCAGTCCCCCCTAGAACACACGAAGTAGGCCTGAGGTGTTCTCCCGGCTCCGTGGATGGTGGGTAAACCAACTGGAACTGGAGTGTCTGGGCAAGACCTTGAAGACGCCCTGCCTAAGGATCTGCAAAACCTTAAGCAGCAGCTGGGTTCCCGTCACAGCAAAGATGTTGCTTTGCCTTGGGTTTGAATGGTAATGGAAACTTTAGAGCCCACAGTGATACCCTTTTCAAGAGCCGGCCTTAATGAGAAGAAGGGAAATGCATTCATGCTTAGAGGGGCGTGTGTTTTACAAGATAACCAGCGGTGGACACCACACCCTTTTAACCACAGCCCTGAGTGAAGTAGTGCCCTCTGGAGAAGAACACCAAAGGTGTGGGGGAGCCCCCCCCCCGCCCCCCACACACATACAAGGATCTTGCTGGAGTTCAGACAGATGTAAGAACAGAGCACAAACAGGTCCGATGTGGGCGTCCTTAGACTCTGCATTCTTAACGAAGAATATTTCATGGCCTTTGATTATTCTATCACTGTACCTGCCTACAGCGTAAGACGTTGTACAAACAGTAGGAAGAGCACTGATTTTACTATTTGTTAAGGTTAAATGGTATGATGGTTCATGTTGTCCACGTGATGGAATCGGGAACCACTGAAGAGACTAGACTAGCCTTTGGTCATGTCTGGGAGGGATTTTCTAGGTTGAGTTCGTTGAGATGGGAAGACCCACCCTACTAGGATTGGCACCATTCCATGGGGGTGGGGGTGGGGTCAGAGGATCCTGAACAGCAGAAAGAGGAAGAAAACTACCGACCAGCATTCATTTCTTCCTGCTTCCTGACCGTGGATGCAGTGTGGCCAGCGACCTCTGATTCCTGCCGTGACCACGACGGACTGCATCTCTCAACATACAAGCCAAAATAAATCCTCCCTCTCTTAAGCGGCTTTTGTCAGGATGTTATGTCCCATATGTTAGAAGGGAAATTGACACATGTAGGTAATTTCAACACACACAGCGTTGAAGTCTCCATGAAAAGCTTTGTCTAGAAGCGAATGGCTCCTGACATGAGACGATGAGGTAGAGTAGAGAGCATCCGGCCCCTCCAACCCACCCCAGCTTCCCCTGTTCATGCCGATGCTATGAACTTCAAAGCTCCCACTGACAGTCGTACCACCCTTGGCCTCAGTGTGTATCAAATTCTCTGGCTGAGCTAACCACCCACATGCTTCTTGGTCCGAGCGAACACAACCAAGCCTCCAAAACAAGAGGCCTGTTCTCTGCACCGGGTGGGGGCTGGAGCTCCGAGACAGGGAGGGGATGGCGCATTCTCACATGCCTGCCTCCCCACAAGCGTCTTGCCAAGTTTCTGCCTAGGTCATCTGCAGAGAAGTTCTGTTTGAGCGGGAGGTAAAGCAAAGAAGGGCAGTCATGCCAAAACCCCGACTTCTGCCAGTGAGCTGGATACTCGCTGCAGACCCTGGAATGTTTCCATCCGGGGATGTGGGGTACTTTTTCTATTTAGAAAAGAATTTGCAGTGATTGGGTGATTCAACGCCTGCTCAGTGGGTTGTCAAAAGACAAGAGTTCTCCTCACCCACGGGTACAGCTAAGCAGGCTGAACTTAACCAGATCTGCTGCAAAGCTGGTGCTTTAAGTTGGAGAAAATTACAGACCTCAAATCCTGGTTTTTTTTTTTTTTTGTTGTTGTTGTTAAAATGGATCGTGGGCACAAGCACATGTTATCCTGGGTACTGGAGCCTCCAGCTACCTCCTGCTTCCCTCTCCCCAGGCTCAGGCTTGTGACTCTGAGAACGTGAATCTCACCTGACCAGTCAGTCGTATTATTAAAAGGAGAATGGCAGGGCTTTAGAGACACACCCGGAACGCCATGAAAATAAATGAGCAAGAGGCTCCATGGTCGGCCATGTTATGCAGAGCTCTTAGCTCATGTTCGTTAATACGGCTGTGTTGACCTCAGGGCCGGACCTGAGCGACAGGTGTAGTTCTGGGATGAGCCTAGAACATACTGCCTTCAATGTGGGTACCACTAAATGGTTGGGCAGCTAGCTTGGGGAAGCAGCAGGCAGGGCTGGGCAAGTACAGCATCTCTGATCAAGCAGAAGCAAACCATGTCAGTGGCCTCTGAGAGTTCACCCACGTGCGAGCAGCTGTAGGGACCAGGGTTCTGGGGTTTAAAGCATTGTTTCTCGACCTGTGGGTCCAATCCCTTTGGAAGTCATATATCAGATGTCTGGCATATCAGATATTTACATTATGATTACTAACAGTAACAAAATTACACATATGAAGAAGCAGTGAAATAATTTTATGGTGGTGATAGGGGGTCACCACATCGGGAGGTATTAAAGGGAGGCAGCATGAGGAAGGCTGAGAACCACTGGTTTAAAGGATGACCCCTGGGGAGCTAATGAAACAAGGCAGGGCTCCAGCGGCTGGGACTGCACAGCCACATCATGAATGACGCTGGGTGGGGACACGGGGGTCCCTGCAAGCATCATGGTTGGCAGGGGAAGGATCCGGGTGAGGTAAAGAAGGATGTTCAGTTCAGCTCCATTTTGTTAGCCAGGGCTTGGTCCAACTTTGGAAGTCTGATGCCAAGTGATTTATTTGTTTTACAGTAAAACTTTGAAAAAACTTTTCCTGGTGAGGATCATCTCAACAAAGCTTTGGGCGTGGCCACGTCAAAACTCCTTTGCAAAGCACATCTCTTTAGCAAAGGCCCTCGTCGATGTTTCTACTAGAATGAGTTCTATGGACTGAGAAACGTTGCTTAGGAGTCTGGACCTAGGGAGGAAGAGTTTGCAATAAGCCTAAGGATGGCTTCTATTGACTGAGAAATGGTGCTGGTGAGGTCTGGCTCCATAGACTAGCAAAAGATCACCAGGTTAGCAAACAACATTGACTTGCCTTCCAGGTGGATTTCTTGGATAAAAAAAAAAAAAAAAAAAAAAAAAGCCCGAGCGTTCAACAATTCTGGTTTCTCTAGTGCTTACCCATGAGCACGTGAACCTCGGGGTCCAGGTGGGTATAGCACAAGAGGATTTTTTTAAAGTTATGGTATCTGGAACCCAGATGCAAAGATGAACCTGATAATCCTAGGGAAAGGTGGACTACCAACCTAGGCCTCCCTCGTGTACAGCCCAACTGTAAAAGCTCAGGCTCGGTTGAGCTCATTCATCGCTGAGTGTCCCCAGCGCAGTGGTGAGAGCTAGAAACGACCAGCCTGAAACCAGGCCACATGCTGTATCATAGAGGGTCAGCACCCTAGACCGCTTCCTGGAAGAGCCAGGTATGATCTTCTGCCGGGCCCCATGAAAGTGCCTGTTAAGGGTCTTCCAAAGACTAGGGCCTGCCCCTCACACACACCATGCCTTGCTGCAGGTAGCAGAGGTGGGGACAGCTGCTTTTGTTCCTGCCATCAGCCACAGATGGCACCTTCTTACCCCTCTAGAGGACTACGTCATGCACTGAGAGCCTTGAGGAGTTACCATATGTCCCTACATGTCATACCTGTGAGGCCCCAATTGCCACTAGACCCGGGAATCAATGGCAGTGTGCCGATGTGGTCCAGTGACCCACAGGCCATGGGAATCCTAAGTCACCTTCCAGCAGAACATGTCAGGGGAGAGCTGCCCACGCTAAGGAGCTGGGAGCCGGAGAGGGAGTGAAGTTCAAAGGTCAGGCAGTGTTGGCTGATACCAGAGCCCATGGGTTGCAAGACTTGGTCGTCATACAAACCTCACCTAGCTTAAGTTACCCGTGAGTTAAACTCTGTACAAAAGAAATCAAACCCACTTCAGGCTGCCAAGCTTACAGCATCAAATCAGTTGTATCCCTTCTGAAGACCAGGCCCTCCCCCAAACCCGTCTCTATGATTCTGCCATAGAGAGTATGGTAGCCATGAAGGGCAAGTTCAATCCCACAGGTTCTCAGATCCTTTCTATCTAGGCTCACCCACTCTGTCAAAGAGCCTTGCCCATGCTGGGTCAAACCCACTTCTTTTGCTCAACAGAGAAGACGATAGTTTTTGTTTAATTGTTTAGTAATTAAACCAATGGGCCCAACCCATCAGGCAAGCACTCACGAGTGTACTTTTTCCACGGTAGAGTTAGAAAGCAGCAGGGAACGTTGTTTTACCCATCATTCTTCATACCAGACAAGGGGGTGTCTCCACAGATCCACGGGGTACATCCCATCCATATTCCTATTTGGGCCAACTCTCTTCTGTGGGTGCACTTACAGCATCCACCCTCCATGCCCATGGGGACCTCAGAGCTGTAAGGAGGGAAGGTATCGGCCCAACTTTTACCCAACACATTTAGTAACATAGCAAACAGATCTGCCCCAGGGGAAAAACACAATCTTTTATTTCCATCAAAGCATTCACAGAGCAGGAAAAATGGTACAAATATAGTATTCCAGCACAGCAGTGGCAGCTTTTTTGCAAGTATAAATACAATCTCCACGATGAAATATAACCTATCTCCACGGGCTGTGCTGTTGTTTACTATAAGCTATATCTATTTCCCTCCCTTATGTCACATGCCCAGTCCAGATCCTCAAATATTCCAAACTGATAGAAATGCATGGCAGGCAGACCAAAGAGCTTATGCTCGACAAGGCTCAATTCATAAATCCTACGGTGTGAATGGAAGGAGTTTTGAGAAATGTATTCTTTTTCTAAAACAAACCAGTGTTTTGCATGTACCAGGGGAGCTGGGTACAGTGAATTATGCATGTTGACATGTTTGTCAATTGATCATCTGGTCGACCGCTTACGGGCTGCCAAGCACCCACTCTGTCTTCCAAAGGAAATCTTTTCAAAGGTAATATATTTTTAAGTAGCCCCACATCAAAGATTTTGTCGAACCACCATAAAGCAAATGAGTTCTGAGCCTGTGTTCACAGAACACGGTATATTGCACTATCGTTTACCTCCCGTGCCTACCTCAAGTTTAAAGAAAGTTCCATCAATCCATCCAGACGTTTTTATGAAATGTAATTAAAGATGCATTGCGCACGAGGAGGTACAAACAGTTAATTCACTCGGCTCTCTAATTCAATTTTATGGGGGAACTCGGATTCTAGTGGCTTGATTATACTCGTGGACTTCAGAAAGCCACTTCGAGGATCATGTGTGGGCCCCGTACTGGGCTGACTTCCCACGGATCTAACCACCAGGGTTCGGAACCTGGCATCCCAGACCCCCTGGCAGTCTGGTGCTTGAGCCAGGGTCTGACCTTGGTTGTAATGGTACTGGCAGGGCTTAGTCCATAGCCAACTTCGGTAAAAAGAACCAGGAACAGAGAACTAAAGAAGGGGGGAGGGTGTGGTGTAGATGTGGCTCAATCTTGGAAAACCAAAATTGTGCTCCAGGTGACTGGAATTGGGTATGGGGTGGGGCACACACCTGTCTAAACCACCTTTTTGAGCCATCTTAGAGAACTCAGGATACCATTGGTTCTCTCTCTCACTCTCACTCTCTCTCTCTGTCTCTCTGTCTGTCTGTCTCTCTGTCTCTCTCTGTCTCTGTCTTTCTGTCTGTCTCTCTCTGTCTGTCTCTCTGTCTCTGTCTGTCTGTCTCTGTCTCTCTGTCTGTCTCTCTCTGTCTCTCTCTCTGTCTCTGTCTCTCTCTCTCTCTCTCTTGTGTGCATGTGTGTGTCTTGAGTGCTCACATCTGCCTGTCTTTATTTCACAATTCTGATTAAGAACTCTGTATCATGTCTCCCTCTTTCTATAGCTGCACACTGACCCCTAAAGAAAGTGAAGAATGACTCTCGGGAAACTGGGCCTAGGACCTGAACACGTCAGTCCCAGCTGGGGAGAGGTAGAAAGAGGAAGGCGTGAAGAGGAAGACCAGTCTAGGCCACCTGAGCAGGTTCAAGACACCCTAGGCTATAGAACAAAACTGTGTCTAAAGAAAGAGGGAGGGCAGCCAGGATGTTGGCGCACGCCTTTAATCCCAGCACTCAGGAGGCAGAGACAGGCAGATCTCTGTGAGTTTGAGGCCAGCCTGGGCTACCAAGTGAGTTCCAGGAAAGGCACAAAGCTACACAGAGAAACCCTGTCTCGAAAAAACCAAAAAAAAAAAGAAAGAAAGAAAGAAAGAAAGAAAGAAAGAAAGAAAGAAAGAAAGAAAGAAGAAAGAAAGAAAGAGGGAGGGAGGGAGGGAGGGAGGGAGGGAGGGAGGGAGGGAGGGAAGGAAGGAAGGGGGGGGAAGCCGGGGGAGGGGGTAGTAATCAGTTGTCAAACTCAGTAAGAATTGACTGGGTTCTTTGAAAGTCTCCACATCTTTCAGTGTGAAAATAATAAAAGATTAAAACATTTTGCTTAGAGACACAAGTCCACGTGAAAAAAAAAATACCAAACAGGGGGGAAATTAAGTTCCTGCAGCTCATTTATCTCAGGCCGAGTCTTGGGGTGGTCTGTCAGTCAGATAGATGGTCAGCAATTACTTCGGCCCCTGAACGGCAGCCCCGACACAGAGGCTGGGAGGGCGAAGGACCTGAGAAGAATTACACCTGTCTCGGTATGCAATGCTCTCCCTTTCCAAAACACAGTTACCTACATAGTTCCGTGAAACTTAGGTCCTACCCGATTATGAACGAAGTATTTCTTCAGCGCCTCTTACAAAAATGAGTAAAAAGTGAGGCTGAGAGCTGGTCAATGAGGAAAAAGCGAGGCTGAGAGCTGGCCAATCAGGAAAAAACGAGGCTGAGAGCTGGCCAATCAGGAAAAAGCGAGGCTGAGAGCTGGCCAATCAGGAAAAAGCGAGGCTGAGAGCTGGCCAATCAGGAAAAAGCGAGGCTGAGAGCTGGCCAATCAAGAAAAAGCGAGGCTGAGAGCTGGCCAATGTGTTGCTCCAAAGATGTGTCTCCAGCTAGGGGCAGAGGACACACACACACACACGTCCACCCAGTTCCAAAACAGCTTCTTTCCCAAGACACCTGCAACAAACAGCTTCTAGGTTGTTCCAGGGCGGGGAGAGGCAGCGCTAAGGGACGGTGCAGCCTTCTCGTGGGGAGTGATTCCATTTACAAACAGGGAACTAATTTCCATATCCAACCACAGCCCCGCTGTACTTTCATCTATTCCCCTTAAACTGGCTTGGGTAGAATTTTAAACAATGATCCCTTGTGGACCCAACCAGACCTCTCTTCTCCCCCCAAACACACAGATCAAACTGCTCCTAGCAGTAAGGGAAGAGGAGTCTTCTCCAAAAACTCTTTGCTCCTCACGGTCATGAACCCACGAAGCGGCTACCAGGCGACACTATGACAGTCGTGTGTCATCGTCGTCGTCCCCCACCCCTCCCCAACCCCCACCAGCTCCTGCTGCACATCCCCTTCTGGGAACAGCACTGGCTTTACTTCAGTGCCCCAAAATGGTAAAAGATGGCAGATTCAACAGAAAAAGAAAAAAAACAAAAGTCGGCCCTTTATGAAAATCATTTACCTAGCCAGGCCCCTCCTTTGAACAGGACAGGATTGGCTGTGCTTACAAAGCCTGGTGCCTCTTTAAAACTATTGTTTAGTTAACAGCTTCTGACACCAGCTCCTCTGGAGGAGGAGGAGGTGCGGGGATCACTCTCTGCATGTAAAACTTCTCAAGGAGAGCCCAAGGTGACGCTAATAACAGCTGTCAGCCCGCAGAGAGGTAATTATAAAGCCATGATTAAAACAAAACAAACCCTTCAAATGACACAGCCTTCTTCAACGGAACACCAACTTGACAGGGAACCGGACACCAGACCGCCCCCTGAATAAGCCCCGGGAATAATGACCCAACACATCCCCCACATGGCCCTGACTCAGAAACACCCACGAGGGCACAGCGAGCATCCTGCACCCTGATGCCACCAGCAACAGCTCCTCCAACCTGCCTCCTCTTGGGACTCGCCAGCCTGGCTGCCTGATCCTCTGCTGATTCCTAGTCATTTCCCCCAGAGCCAGATCTACAGAGAGACTAACCAAGCGGCCATCCCTGCCTCCTCTTTCCTCCCCACTCCCCAGAGCGGGTTTTCACCAACCATGTTTGGGAAATTCTAGTTTAGAAAACTCCGACCGCTTGGATGTGGGCGCTGGCTTGGAAACTTAACCCTCAGAGTATTATGGCGATGGCAGAGGTCTTGAACCCTAGGTTTGTGTGGGCTGGTACTGGGCTGGGAGGGTGGCTGGGTTGGTAAAGTGTTTACTTGTGCAATGTGAAGACCTCAGTTCAATCTCCAGTACCCACATGATGAAGCTGGGCACAGTAATTCGTACCTGCAATCCCAGCACTAGACAAGTTGAGAAGGCTGGATCTCAAGGGCTCCCTGGCCAACCTAGCCTTATGACCAGTGAGCCCTGGGTCAGGGAGAGACCCTGACTCACACACCTAAGGCTCTCTCTGATCTGAGGTGTTGGCAGAAAATCTCTGAGATCAGAGTAGTTCCAGGAACCCATGGGATTTCAATGGGTTGTGACTGACCCGGGGGAAGAACTGTCTTAAAGGTGTAGAGGACCCTGATGGGTCAAGGTCAGTAGAAAACAACGACCTGGGCACGCATCCAAGCTCCAGCTACATGTTAGGGCCCAACCCCCCAAGCAAACCCCCCCCCCCCCCCGCCAGACCCATAGTACCCATTTCTTGTTGGAAATGCCAAAACTCAAGCCCGGGCCCAGCCTGCCAATCAGTGTCTTCACTTGACCCGACTCACTGAGAACTCTACACTGGCTGAGGACCCTTATCCTGCACCCCTGGTTCCCAACTTCCTCCAGGGAAAGAGAGAAGTGACCTCTCCCTTCAAGGACGTCAAGCAGAGTGACAGACCCAGAACGTGTCAGGCACTTGATCAGCAAAGTGTTCTCCTGCCCCCCTGGTCTCTCTCCACAAGAAGAGGGCCAGCCTCCCTGGCTCCTCCCCTCCCTCCTCGGGGTGGCACTGAATTACAATGAAAGGAAAACACTTTCAGCTGGGGGTGCTCTGCTTCCAGCTGTGAACCCCCCACCCCCACCCCGGGAGAGAGGAGCAATGCACTAGGGAGGGGGAGGCATCGGGGTCTCCTCCTCCATCCTCCAGTGGAAGGGGTGAGAGTGAGAAAGGCCAGGGGTGCCTGCAAGGGCCTGTCAAGCAAGGACCAAGGGGGCAGAAATGACAGGCCCCCGAAAGTGAGCAGGGCCCTACTTTCTAGTAGAGAGGATAAAATATTTTGTTTGCCCTAAGCCCTCAGAGACTCGGTGGGTCTCAGGGTCCGCCAAGCCCCGGCTTGGCAAAGAAAGCAGAGAGCAGAGATCACCAGCTTCTCCAAAACGCTGACCCCCTAGAACATCATAGCCATTGTCAAGGGTTCCCTGTGGCTTATGCTTAACAGTTAGTAAGAAGTACCAAGCATGGAGGGCCCCAGGAAGGAGAAGTAGTTAAGCTCTCCTGGGTAAACTGGAGGGATCAAGATGACTGAGTTGGGGGAGGGTGGGAGAGGGAGACCAATGGAAGAAATACCTTGATAAAAGGAGCCATTATGGGGTTAGGGAGAAATCTGGTGCTAGGGAAACCCCACCCCCACCCCCGGGGATCCACAAGGATGACCCCAGCTAAGACTCCTAGCAACAGTGGAGAGGGTGCCTGGATTAGCCTTCCCTGTAAGCAGATCAGTGACTACCCTAATTGTCATCATAAAACCTACATCCAGTAACCGATGGAAGCAGATGCAGTGATCCACAGCACTGGGCTGAGCTCCTGGAGATCAGGTGAAGAGAGGGACCAGGGATCATATGAGCAAGGGGGGTCAAGAGCATGATGGGAAAACCACAGAGACAGCTGACCTGAGCTAGTTGGAGCTCATGGACTTTGGACTGACAGCTGGGGAACCTTGTAGCATGAATCTTAAAAGTTCTTACTAATAAAATCAAATCCGGGGCCAGTTATTGGGGTGAATGCTGGAAGGTCAGAGAGACAGAACAAGCCACAGCTAACCTAACCTGGCCAACTTCTCAGCTGGTCTTGTTTCCTCAGACAGGATGTCTCTGTGTCCTCATATCCCAATGGCTCTCAGCTGAACTGCTGCTAGAAGCCTGAAAGCTTAACCAGCCAAATGCTTGACCAGCCAAAATGCTTCTAGTTCCTGGTCCTCACGCCTTATATACCTTTCTGCTTTCTACCACCACTCCCTGGGATTAAAGGCGTGTGTCACCATGCCTGGCTCTTTCCAATGTGGCCTTGAACTCACAGAGATCCAGAGGGATTTCTACCTCTGGAGTGCTAGGATTAAAGGTGTGAATGCCACCATTTTCTAGCCTTTGTATCTAGTGGCTGTCTGTTCTCTGACCCCCGATAAATTTATTAGGGTGCGCAATATTTTGAGGAATACAATACCACAGAACCTGCATGGAACTGAACTTGGCCCTCTGAATGTGGTGTGGGTGACAGTGGTGTGGCTAGATCTGTTTGTGGGGCTCCGGGTAGTGGGATGAGGACTTACCCCAGGTGCATGAACTGGCTTTTTGGAGCCCATTCCCTATAGTGAGATACCTTGCTCAGCCTTGATGCAGTGGGGTGGGGCTTGGTCCTGCCTCAGCTTGGTTTGCTAGACTTTGTTGACTCCCCAAGGGAGGCTTTACCCTCTCTGAGGAGTGGATGGGGGGGGTGGGATGGAGGGGAGACAGAGGTGGGGGAGAAGGGGAGGGAGGGAGAACTAGTTTGGTATGTAAAATTGTTGCTGGAGGGCTTCTCTCCAGGTTCCCCAAGCCCCGCAGTCCCACAATCCATTTATAAAATAATCACTCAGACGTTTATATCACTTATAAACTGTATGGCCGTGGCAGGCTTCTTGCTAACTGTTCTTTTATCTTAAATTAACCCATTTATATAAATCTATAGCTTGCCACGTGGCTGGTGGCTTACCGGCGTCTCTACATGCTCTTCTCCTGGCGGTGTCTGCAGTGTCTCTCCCCTCCTTCTTCCTGTTTCCCCAATTCTCCTCTCTCTTTGTCCCGCCTATACTTCCTGCCTGGTCATTAGCCATCAGTGTTTTATTTATATAAAGTGATATCCACAGCATAAAATAAAAAAAAATTAAAAAAAAAAGAATTACCTCAATAATCTTCATAGCCGCTGGGTTAAGGTGGATATTATTGTCATATACACCTCCCACCACGATGACAGACAGACACAGAGGTTGACAAAAGGTTTCAAAGTCACAACACATCAGCAAGTCACAGTGCCTAGACTTACTAAGCTCAGGCCTTGGGCCTCTGTACCTGACCTCAGTCTCCGTCTCCAACTGCAGGACCCACCCCCACCCAGAGAGGAGAGGGGAATACACAGACCCAAAACACCATGAGCGCAAAAGACATGGTGTGGTTTCTGAATTTGGCCACAGATTGGAATCTCTTGATGAACAGAGATGAGAGGAAGAGGAGCAGGAAGATGAAGGAGGAAGAGGAAGGGAAGGAAGGAAAGAGGGGAGGAAAGAAGGAATAGAGGGAGGGAGGGAGGAAAGAGGGAGGGGAGTAAAGAAGGGAGGGAGGGAGGGAAGGAGGGAAGGAGGGAGGGAGGAAAGAAGCCTGACCTCCACCCCAGACCAACCAAATCAAAACCCCTAGGGAGGCCCAGCTGTTCCACCCTTTGACTATTGCTGGATGAGTCTGAAACACAAGGTGGATTATGAAGCTGTGTCTTCCTCCCGCCTCCCTTTCCAGGATCCACTTCCTCTCCTCCACCAAGGAGAACAGTGGACCCACTCTTTACCTAGAAGGTAAAGATGAATAAAGGAAGAGAAAATAAGACAAAAAAAAAAAAAAAAAAACAGGTTTGGGGGCAATGTTCTCTAAAGTCTCACACATCCCGCTTGACGTAAAAGGAAGTTGTGAAGATCACCCTTCACTGTCGTCTTGACTGGATGTGAAATCACCTGGGAGACACACCTCTGAGCATGCCTCTGAGAGTGTTGCCAGAGAGGTTTAACTGAAGAGGAAAGACCCACCCTGAGTGTGGGTGGTCCCCATCTGAGTTACTTTTCTATCGTTGTGATAAGACACCCTGATCAAGGCAACTCACAGAGGAGTTTATTGGGGGCTTATAGTTTCTGAGGGTTAGAGTCCAAGCTATCATTGCAGGGAGCATGGCGGCAGGCAGGCAAGCATGGTGCTGGAGCAATAGCTGAGATGCTTACATCTTGAGACACAACCACAAGGCAGAGGGAGAGACGCCAGAAACGGCATGACTTGAAACTTGGAAGCCCACTCCAGGGACACACCGCCTCCAACAAGGCCACACCTCCCAATCCTTCCCAAACAGTTCCACCAACTGGGGACCAAGTATTCAAGTATATGAGCCTATGGGGGCCGTTCTCATTCAAACCACCACAGTGCCATCCCATGGGCTGATGCTCCAATCATAATTTAAAAAAAGGAGAAAGTGGGCTGGGCGCTGGCATCACTCTGCTTCCATAACAGGATATAACGTGACCAACTGCCTCATTCTCCCACCCCCACGCCTTCCTCATCACGATGGATCCTACCCTCAAAACGTGATCCAAAGGAATCCTTCCTTCAATTCTTTCTGTCAAATACTCTGAAATGGGAGAGGTGATATGGAATTCTGTGAGAGCCCCACGGTGACTCAGTTTCCCACAGTGACTCAGCGTGAAGCTGACGTCCATTCTGACCCAAAAGAGTTCAAAGCTTGCTTGCTCTGGTCTCTTCAGAAGCTGTGAGAAAGCTCTGGTAAGGTCCCTAGGGAAAAGTACAGGGGCTGTGAGAAAGTCCTGATTAGCTTGTGGCAAAGAACTAATTATCTCGCTAATGTTCAATTCTAGGCAGGCTGCTGATGTTAGCAGGTGGCGTATGTTTGAGATAACCAAACTGCCTGTTTGATTCAAGGACAGGCTAGACTGCCTGTGCTGTGCTTTGTTCTTCCTTAGCCTTTCAGTTTGTGTATAAGCCGGCTGTGAAATAAACTCAAGGCTTGCTTGGTATTGACCGCAAGCCGTCCCGACACTGATTTTCTTCTCTCTCCATCTATTCTTCTGCCTCTGTTTTTCCTCAGCCTCATGCCCTACTCAGCTACCCTAGTCGGCAGGCTCCGACAGAATACCTGGCAGTTATAGTCTACAGACATCTCTCTAGTGTATTATTCTCATGCTGGGGGGTGGAGAGTGTGAAGAGGACTTGCCACAACCAGAAGCTACCTGCCCACCCCCAGAAGCATCCCCTGTGTCTTAGGGTTATTATCGATCACTGTGACGAAACTCCATAACCAAAAGCAAGCTAGGGAGGAGAGGGTTTATTTCAGCTTACTCTTCTAGATAACGGTCCATCGCTGAAGGGAGTCAGGACAGGAACTCCAGCAGGGCAGGAACCTAGAGGCAGGAGCTGACGCAGAGGCCACGGAGGAGTGTTGTTTATTGGCTTGCTCCTCATGGCTTGCTCAGCCTGCTTTCTTATAGAACCCAGGACAGCCAGCCCAGGGATAGCACCACCCACAATGGACTGAGCCCTCCCATACCAATCCCCAAATAAGAAAATATCTTACAGGCTTGCCTGTCGTCCAATCTTATGGAGGCATTTTCTTAAATGAGGTTCCTTCCTCCCAGATGGCTCTAGCTTGTGTCAAGTTGATACAGTAAGACAGCAAACCCTCAAAGTAGAGCTTCTGGCTCACACACAATAAATCAAAGAATGGGACGAGGCCAGCCCTAAGCCACCATCTCGAGGGTCTATCAGGACAATACTCACTGCCCATGAATGACCCTCATCTGAGGCTCTTGGAGGACTTCCCAACAGGCTAAGGCCCAGGTTGTTATCGTGCTATTTCTCTTTGGTTTGCAAGCAATAACCTGTAGCCCAGGCTGACCTGAAACTACAATCCACCATACTTCATTTGGGGTTCCCAAAGTCTGCCAAACCACCCAGCCCTTTCTCCATAAGAACGTGCCACGGGTGTGGGCTGCAGAGGCCTTGACTACCTAGTAATAAATTAAGCCCCAAGATCATGAAGGCACACAGAACAGAGCAAAGATCTGTTCTTTCCTTTTCTAGAGTTATTTTCAACACATCCACCCATGAGAACCCAGGGACAAGAAGCTTGGGTTTGAGGTGGGTACATAAGACAGGTAAATAGCATCGAGCATCATCCTTTTTGTTTTCCTCTCTCTCTCTCTCTCTCTCTCTCTCTCTCTCTCTCTCTCTCTCTCTCTCTCTCTCTCTCTCTCCTGTGTGTGTGTGTGGTGTGTGTATGTGTGTGTGGTGTGTGTATGTGTATGTGGTGTGAAAGTGTGTGTGGTGTGTGTATGGTGTGTATGTGTGTGTGGTGTGTTTGTGTGTGTATGTGTTGTGTGTGTGGTATGTATGTGTGTGTGGTGTGTATGTGTGTGTGTGTGTGTGTGTGTGTGTGTGTGTGTGATGATAGTGTGTGTGGGTCTATGTGAAAGACTCTCCATCTTGTTCAATCAGGCAAGGTTTTTCAATCAAACCCAGAGCTTGCCAGTTTGACTAGTCTGCTGGCCAGCTTGCCCTGGGCTCCCGCCTTCGCCTTCTGAGGCTGGAATGATACAGGTGTTAGCACCGCCCCCCCAGTACTGACCTAGCTCCTGGGCTTCTGAATGCCAACTCACACGCTTGCACAGCAAAGCGCTCTAACCACTGAGCTGTCCTCCCAGCTCTGTCAAGCTTCATTTCTGCCTTCAAACACCTCTGCCAGCCTCTGAGTTCCTGGACTCTTACAGTTCCCAAGAACCTTGAAATAGTCCCATCTCTCCCTGGATCCTGACGAGCAGAAAATACAGGTCTCACCCCATAAAAGCTTGCTCAGACGATAAGCAAATGTGGTTAATTACATCGCATTAAAGCCTTAGAAAGATTTACAAACCAGCCTCTTGGAGTGTCCTGCACAACTTCCTTTGCCAGCATTTCTCCTGGCCCAGCCGGAGCTGGCTTCCGGAAAGCCCTGCTGGGGTCACCATCAGGTGAGCAGCAGCTCACGCTGGCTCTGGAATGAGCCTAAGTCACACTTAAGCCGGCTGTTAGAAGCCAAGCCCCAGCCTGACTTGCAATCACCCACTCAGCCCGGGGAGGGGCTGGCCAACATCCACCTGGCCAGAGCTGCCCTGGCCTAAGGCCAGCCTCCCCTGAAGAGGCTCAGGACAGCATAGAACTCATATCGAACCTGGAGGTCAGATGATGGATGATGCAGGGGGATCCCACTAGGTGGGCCAGCCCTGCCAGAAAACCTGCTGGCTCGCTTCACCATCTGGAACTGCCTTTATATGGAATAACGTCTGAGTCCTTGGCCAGTGGCGAAATGTCACCCCTTCAGTCTTTACTACATCACAGCTGCCTGGCTGTGTTCAAGGCGGTGACCTGAGCTCTTAAATCCTACTCATATCATTGTCGATCTGTTGCTGGTCACGGCAAACCAAGGCTACTACAGAGATGTCCTGACCGCCGTCCCCCCAACCCCCGCCATGGTCAGGACCCTTCTCCCTGGCTTTTCCTTAGGGACCAATACTTTCTCACCACCTGGCCCCACTGAGCCCAACATTCCCGTGACTCGGCCCATCTAGGCAGCCTGTGACATTTTGCATAGTCCACGTGGCACTTGAGTCATGTACAGCAGGCAGACTCCACCACACGGTCCCATCCATGCTGATTTAAACATGAAACGCCATCTAGTCCTCGTCAGAACAAGCCAGATGGCCAACTTCTGGCTAAGGCATCTAGTGGTACATTGTTAAACTCTTCCTGCTCTGTGACAAGCTGGGCAGATCCCCATAGAACGTCCCAGGGGATACACGGAGACTAAAGTCAAGATTTTGCAGGGCTGAGGCGTGAGGGGCTGGAAGACGACGTCTGCTGCAATGACTTCTAATCAAGTCGATGATAAACAGACCATATCTGAGGGAACAACGGCGGGGGTGGGGTGGGGATGGGGGTGTGAATGCAGGAGGCTTCCAGCTGCTCACAGATGTGGGGGCTGGGCTGCATTCCTGCAACATGGGGGCCTACGCGTCCCTTTCTTTCCCAGATACTTATCACTATCCTATCTAAAACGAGGTCTGGGGTTGTCCTGTTTCGTAAAACGGTCTGATGGAAAATTCCCTGTCTGTGGTTAAAAAAAGTGTAAGTTTAAAAAGAAACCTTAGAAAAAATAAGCAATTCTTTTATTTCTACTTCAAAATAGACTATGTACATCGGGGACCCTAATGGGGAGAGTAGGCTGTGAGGTGACTCCATCATAAAAAATAAAATAAGGTAAAAAATAATCATTTCCCATTTCAGACCCAGCTTTAATCCGGCGGCTGGGGGCAGCTGGTCCCAGTCACCTTGCTGTCGGGGAGCATTATTTCTCCACTGGTGACCTTGTCATTGGCCCCCGGAGATCCAGAGTCCAGAAGTCCCTGGAGTGTCTTGAGGACGTGCTGGGGCTGATTGGCGGCGAAGTCCTGCAGGCGGGACCCCATTTGCTGCTGGAGGCTTCCGGCCAGCCTGCACACCACCGGGCGGGCGTTCCCACCACGCCCAGGCAGCACACCATTGCCAGTCATTTTGTTCAGGAAGTACCAGAGGACTGGAAGGACATGCCGCTCCACAGCCTGAGGCTTTCGGGGGTACACGGAGGCCACCAACACTGTCACAAAGAGAAGAGGGAGGGTCATTTGAGCTGCACGCTCTATCACCAATTCTGCGCTCCGGAGGGCAGGCACCCCAGCGGGGCTTATTTCCCACGTAACCCCTGTGCGCAAGCCTCATGACATTCAGGGGCCCGTTAAAATGTTTCAATTTATTTTAACATCAGAACAGAAACATTGGTTTGTATTCATAACAGTCATAAAATATAATTTTATTTATTTATTTTTTTAATGAAAGAAAGGACCACAAAGGCCAAGGCAAACGAGGTAGGTCCATGAGGATCGTAATGTGTTCCCTCTGCCCCGGTGAGGGAGAAGAGGTGGGTTGCAATCCTACCTCTACCATCTTCCAGGTGCGTGAACTTGAGAAAGACACCACCTCTCTTTTACACTTGTAGAGTAAGAATCGCAAGCCTAAGCCAGATTCTCGAGACTGTTAGGGACCCCATCATCATACACAAATGTCAAGTAAGCATGTGACCGATAGGAGCCAATATTAGCATTGCATAAATCCAATATTTCCACCTGTGAAAGTCATTACCAACACAGAGAAATGCTACACTAGCAATGGGACCTGGCAGGAATGAAGATATACAGACCTGTACCCCTCCCTCTCTTTGAATATCCAGCTATGGAGACAATGGTCCCTAGGAAATTGGAATTTCCCCGAGGAAGGAAAAGTTCTCCCTGAGAGAAGGAAATGGACTTGTCTCCCTGGTCCTTGTCAGACCACCTTGCAGGGAGACTGGGGATGGTAAGGATGGACATGGCTACATCAGGTCAGGGACAATGTGACTGTGTATGCTTCTATTCCAACCTAAATCTCAGTCAGGACCCCTCAGATGGGCTGAGGGAGGCGGCAGGAGCTCTTTGCTGCTCCTCCCACGGTGACTGCCTTGAATAAATCTCCGTTCTCTGCTTTCCCCTATTACTTGTTCTTTAGTTGGCTTGTTGAGGATGGGTAGCTGAAACCAGCTTATTAGGGCTGCCGGGGTCCGGACTCCAACTCTAGCAACTCCAGTCACAGGGAGAAAAGCTGAGTGTCTCCAAAGAAGCAGTCTAGCCTATAAAACAGCTAGCAAGGAACAAGACCTACAGGGCCTCCCCAGCATCTGGACATCTAACGTCACGATCAAGCAACACTCTGTGAGGATGAATGTGTGTGCAAGCCATCGGGCTCCAGATAGACCCTCCATCCTGGTGAAGAATCCCCTGAACCTGGTTGTCTCAGGACCCAACCTTCTAAACCCACGAATACTCATCACCCACATGAACCAGCAGCAAGCTCTCTATCACCAAAGTAGGTACCAAGGCTGCAGCCAATATCAAAGCCTCACCAGGCCTGCATGGAGAGGTTGCCCTGGCCTGAGGCTGTGGCTATTGTGACTCTTACTATCCTAAGTACAGTAGTGCTAACCAACACTAATATATATCTTAATGGTGTGTGTGTGTGTGTGTGTGTGTGTGTGTGTGTGTGTGTGTGTGTGTGTATACATGCACAGCCCATTCTGCCTGGCATCCTAGTCAAGTACTGGTGAAGGTAATAAGTCTAAGAACAGTGATTATTTGATTTATGGGACCAAGAAACTAGAAGGTTCTGGAAGACTATATGGGCCTAGCCATATCTGAAAAATCACTCCAACCCAAGACTTGGAACTTCAAGACTCCATTTCCTGCTAAAAGGGTGGATGTGAACCCATTGTTCAGAGGAGGAAAGCAAGATTCAGGCCAAGGACTTCTCCTCCATCAAGACCTTGCTGAAGACAGAGGCCACTTTGCCTTGGCTCCAAAAGCTTGCACCACACTGTCCTCCAAACCTTGGGGAGTCCCATGTCCCAGAGGCTAGTCTAGAGCTTTAAAATGCCCAGTTTGTTCTTCTCTCATGGGCTTAACATCTCCAAACCCAAGGGAGTTCCTTTGATTTCTGAGACAGTGGGGAACCAGATAACCTGGATGTCCCTGTCAGGGGAACCAGATAACCTGAATATCCTCCTCAGGTCAGACTGATACTCCCCACAGCATTTCCATGGAGTGTAAATTTTGGCTATGACTACCCCAAGGTTCTTGCATCCCATCTTGGCGGTGGGGAGGGGGGTCCCCTGGGAACACCAGTGGTCACAGTTCTCTCAGGTGTCAAAGTGATGACTGGGAAGGCAGGTCTCCACCCTGCAGCCATGTATGCATCTCTCTAAGAAAGGCTCCAATACAAAGAGCCGTGAGAGGTTCCATGAAGAGAGGAACTGCCTGGGACAGGCTGAATGCTGTATTCTCTGGGCTTTGAGAAGGCTGTGTTGGGAGCAGTCACCAAAAAGGCAGAGGAGTGGCCCAGTAACCTTGAGGAAGGGAGCAGGAGAGGCAGGAGAGAAGCATCTACATATATTCAACAGCCAAAATGTTTCCTGAGTCTCTGTGGGATCTCTCACCCAAACAACCAAAGTGAGGCCATGAAAACCGTACATGTGCATTCTGTGTTTGTGGTGGAAACTGTCACTCCAAAGCTAGGAGTGACAGTAATACCACCCTGTGTCCCAGTGTCCATCATGAGGTGGAAGGTGAACACAGTTTGGGATGTGCATACAGTAGTCTATCTTTCTTCCTTCAAAAGAAAATTTGGAGGCTAAGAAAATGATAGTAAAGTATTTGCTGAAAGCATACAGGCCTGAGTTCACTCCCTCAGAATTCACATTTTAAAAAAGCCAGATAACAACATTTTTTAAAGCCAGGCATATCTCATAATCCCAGCAATGGGGAAATAAAGACAAGAGAATCTCTTGGCTGTCTGGTCAGCTAGTCTAGCCAAACTGATGAGATCCAGGTTCACTGAGAGACTCTGTCTCAAAAAATAAGGTGGAGGAGACCGGAAAGCTGGCTCAGTGGTATAGAGCACTTACTGCTCTTACAGAGGACCCAGGTTCAGATCCCAGCACCCACATGGCAACTTGCAACCACCTGTAACTCCAGTTCCAGGGGATCCAATGCCTATACTGATCTCCCAGGGCTCCTGCTCACATCTGATACACAGGCATACACTCAGGAACGAACACACACACACACACACACACACAGAATAAGTAAAAATTTAAAAAATAATAAGGTAGAGAGCAACTGAAGAAGATACCCTAGGTCAACCTCTGGACTCCACATGTACACATATGCATACCCACCTATGCGCGCGCGCACACGCACACACACACACACACACACACACACACACACACACACACATTCTAATGCCTGCTGCAACATAAGTGAGCCTTGGTGATATGATGCTGAGTGAAATAAGCCAGTCTCCCGAAGATAAACTGTGTAGGAGTCCACTTACATAAAGTGCCTCGGAAGTCAGTCTCACAGAGACAGGAAGCAGAACGGTGGCTGCAGGGGCTGAGGGGTGCAGGGAGTTATTTTTGATAGGGTGAGAGTTTTCAGTTCCACAAGATGAAAAGAGGTGGGTGGTAGTGGTGGTTGGACAACGTTATGAATGTAGTCAATACCCAAAGAACCTCCTTCAATGGAGTGGTAAAGATCATGTCACGTGTATCTTAAAACAATTTAAAAAAATGGGGGAAACCAATAAAAAGGAAAAGGAGAGAAATCCCAAGAACCATCCCTAACCCCGACCTTAACTCCTAACCCTAACTCGAACCCAGTTCAGAAACAAGACATCGGCCTCCACCAATGGGGTCTCCAGCCCTTGCCCTACCAGATCATTCTTCTCTCCTGCCATGGCTTGTACAGGCCTTCCTGGACTCTGACCCTCTGCGCAATGAGCTACACTCACTCTCTTGACCTCCAAAGACCAAGAACAGCAAACAACCTGCCCACCTCAGCTGCCCAGGCCACACTCCCTCCCCTGCCCACATCTCAGCCGCCCCAGAGCCATGATCCCCAGGCACAGGGACATGGTAGTCACTCAACTGGCCAGGTCAGTCTCTTAAGTTAGCAGAGGGACAGAATCCCTCCGGGAACCATGGTGAAGAAGCAATCCCATTAAACTTGAGCCTAAAAGACAGCTGAAGTAATTACAAAAGATTTACCCCTAGTGAACTGTGTTGTTCTGGTCCATGCCTGTGTCGGAGGCATTTCTAGCAAACACCTAGTTAGCAGAAGAGCTTGGGAGAAACGTGGTTCGGAGGTCTCTTGAAAAGAAATGGGAATATTAACAGTAAGTGGATAATCTATGGTGAGACTCCTCATCCACCTCAGCCCTCTAAGTTACCGGCAGATATTTGTTTTGTTTTTTTTGTCTTGTTTTTGGTTTTTTTGGCAGGGTCTTTTTTGACCCCGGGCTGGTCTCAAAATCCCTATGTAACCAAGGATGCCCTTGAATGTTTGGTCCTCCTGCTTCTGCATCCCAAGCACAGGGATTACAGGCTTGTGTCACCACGTCCAGTGTACGAGGTGCTGCCAATCAAACCCGGAATTTCGTGCATGCTAGACAGGCGCTCTAACACTCAGCTCTGTTCCCGGCACTTTTTTTCTCCAGGGCAAGGGACGGAACCTGGGACCTTGTACATTATGGTCAAGCGGTCTACCACTGAGCTGCAGCCTTAGTCTGCAAAACACTGATTGTGGGCCACGGGAAAAGGTTGTGTCTGGTCTCCTGGGTGATCTTAGTTCCACGCCCCTCAACCTCACCCCCAAGGCATCCAAACCCCACACCAAAGCCACCACGGATGCTCCCAGCCCTCAGGCCACAGCTTTAGAGGAGGCCTGGTACCTGAACGGGAGGTAAAGAGTCACTCCAGGGGCATCGGGAAGACTAAACCAGGACACAGAGACAAGGTCCAGGGCAAGAGACGGGACAGAGAAGTCAGAATTCAGAGGTAGCACCCAAAGTCCTTAACAATGCTGCCTGTGACAATCAAGCACCTCCTGAGCATCCAAGACACGGGGACATTGGGGGAGGCAGCACCCTGGTGACTCACCATGGGGTGCACTCCCAAGAGCACGGGGGGGGGGGAAAGGGGACAGAGGAGGTGATGTGAGGTGCTAGGATGGTATGGACATCACCCAGGTGGAGGAGGAGGAGGATGGCACCTGACAGCCTTTGTCTGGCCAAAGAAGCAGCTTTTTTTTAATTTAATTTTCGTGACAATTGTCAGCTACTAAGTCATGGGCTAGGCAGTGCCTACCTGAAAAAGCCATTCCCTCCTGACTCATCAGTGGAAGGCAGATGTAAGGAAACACATCTGTAATCCCAACAGTAAGGAGACTAAAGCAGGAGAACTTTACATAGGAGGCCAGCCTGGGCTACATAGGGAGAGCCTGTTTCCAAACAAACGAACAAACAAATCAAAGGAGTCTATGTCTGGTGATAGCCCAGTCAGCCAAGCAATTGCTTTACACCCCGAATTCTATCCCCAGAACCCACATATGTGGTTTCTGTGAGAAATGCCTCTCCTAGGCTCAGATACTGAACACTCAGTGGTCCCCAGTTGGTGATGCTGTTTAGAGATACGGTGTGGCCTTCCTAGAGGAAGCACATCACTGGGAGACAGGCTTGAGAGTTCCTGGCCTCACCTCGCCTCCAGTTCACTCTCTTTCTGCCTCATGTCTGCATCTGAATATATGATCTCTCGGCTTCCTGCTCTGGCTGCCTCCCACCACGCCTTCCCTGACATGATGGACTCGTATCCCTCTGGAACTATAAGCCAAAATAAACTCTGTCTTCCATGCACTGCTTTTGGTCGTGGTGTTTACCACACTAACAGAAAAGTAACTAATACACCGGACACAGAGAGATAAATAGCTTGAGTGTAATTGGCCCACATCATCTCATAGGGAGTGGCACCATTGGGAGGTGTGGCTTTGCTGGAGTGGGCGTGGCCTTGTTGGAGGAAGTGCGTCACTGTGGGGGTGGGGTTTGGGGTTTCCTATGCTCAGGATACCACCAAGCAATTCAGATAACTCCCTATTGCCTGCAAGCCAATATGTAGCCAGTGCCATGTTGTTACGTCCCCTGCCATGATGATAATGGACAGAACCTCTGTAAGAGAGCCACCCCAATTGAATGTTTCCTTTATCAGAGTTGCTATTGTCATGGTGTCTCTTCACAGCAATAGAAAACCCTAAGACAGACAGACAGGTGTGGTGGCTTGTGCTTTGTACCCATCACTGAAGAGTTAACTCCAGCCACGCTAGCCTACTTAACAAGTTCCGGGCCAATGAGAGACCCTGTCTTAAAACAAAAAAAAACCCTAAGTGTATACCACCTAAGGAAAGGAAGCCAAAGAAGCCCTTTGACCTCTGTACACAGGTGCACACACCTGCACATGCACGCAGGCACACACACACACACACACACACACACACACACACACACACACATTTTCTAAAAAGGTACTCAGTGGAATAGAGAAATCCAGATCTGTAATGAGGAAGAAATACAGTCTTAGAAACTATTTGATTATATACATACATACCTCACTTTCACCAAAAACAAAGACTGCTTTCTGGTAACGTGGAGAGTGTTAGAGAAAAAGCAGACTATGAAAATTCTTAAATGTCTTTGAAACCTAAAAAAACTACATTCCAGTGGAGAACAGTGATGGACAGGCTGTCCGGGCTGGGTGGGGTCACCGGTGCTCACCTGAGAGGCGATCTGTGACAGCCAACACTGCAGGACCACTCAGGAAACGCACACGTCCGGCGAAGGCTTGAAGGAGGCAAAGGTGATCTGAAAGAGATGGAGAGGTCAGCGACCAAGACCTTGCCAGCTACGCCAACACACCAGGCACTCACGGTGCTAGGTGTCCACATGCCCTCATGAGGAAAGGGCCCTATGGGGAGCTGAATTAATCCTTCCAGATCAGTGGACACACACGTGCGTGCGTGCGTGCGTGCGTGCGTGCGTGCGTGCGTGCGTGCGTGTGCACACACATATGGAGATTGGAGGATAACTTCAGGTACTGGCCCTCACTTTCCACCTTATTTGAGACAGGGTCTCTCACTCTCCACTCCTGTACATCAAGCTAGGAAGCTCACAAGCTTCTGGAACTTGTGATAAGTCTGGCTGGGGTGATAGACTTGGGCATCTGGCTTGATCTGGGGACTGGATCTGGTCCTTACACATACATGACAAGTATCGACCCACTGACCTATCATCCCAGCCTAGGACCAGTTTTTGAAAAAGCAAATGAGCAGGATGTTAGGGGAGAGGAGGAAGTCTAAAGCAGTTAGATTGACTCCAAACAGTCTGCCATTTGTTCTCAAATGTCTGATTCATATTGTCTGATTTTCCAAATTGCCCTAAACTGAGGTTTGAGATTTAAAAAAAAAAAGTAGATGGATGACTGGTAGACAGAAGACAGACACACAAACAGTGATACTCTCAATAGACGAAGGAGGATGGCTACATGGATATTTGAAGGTATTGATAGCTTGGGGTGAACGGAGGCCCTAACCACTGATCACACAAAGGTCGTTAAAGGGACCGGGATAGCATTCAGAAGTCAAGGCTTTTGTTAAAGCCTGAACACACACTCTGGTCATTAGGATACTCCATGTCAGGTTGCCACTTCGTCCCACAGTGAGCACTTCCTGGTGCCCTTTATGTGATGGACATGGAGCCCAGAACTAGTCAAAAGGAGTCTCCCTCTCCTCCAGGAGGTTTCTGTGATTTGAACATGAATCTCACCCAGGGTGGGAAATTGCACTCCTGTAATAAGAGCCTGAGCGAGGGTTGATCACCACCCCTAGGTCTGTCCATGGAAGGCACAGGTGTGCAATGTCCTGCTATCTCCCCATGACTCCTGCCATGAACCTGGAGGCACTGGCGTGCCCAGCTCCCAGCATGCCCAGCTCCCAGCATGCCCAGCTCCCAGCATGCCCAGCTCCCGGCATGCCCAGCTCCCAGCATGCTCAGCTCCCAGCGTTTTGCAACCACCACAGTCATGGAGTAACTTAATGGAAAGCAAGGCAAGGAGTGCAACGCCCTTCTCAGGGCGATGGCTATGGGGCTTGCCCACACCTGTCAGGTGGGCAGGGCAGGTCCAGCCCCCCAGCAAGGGAGTCCTGGTGTCTGAGTCAATTTTCTGCTTCCATGATTTTATAAAACAGAATAAGCCATTTACAAACAATGAAACTTTATTTGGCTCGGGGTTGGGAGGCTGGAAAGTCCTAGAACAGGGACTGGCCTCGGGGGAGGGCATGAGTGCTGCATTAGTCTATGGTGGAAGGCAGAAATGCACGCCTGTGTGTGAGAAAGGTAGAAATATGCCGTCATCCTTTTTTTTTTTTTTTTTTTTTTTTTTTTTTGGTTTTTCGAGACAGGGTTTCTCTGTGTAGCTTTGCGCCTTTCCTAGAACTCACTTGGTAGCCCAGGCTGGCCTCGAACTCACAGAGATCCGCCTGCCTCTGCCTCCCGAGTGCTGGGATTAAAGGTGTGCGCCACCACCGCCCGGCCGCCAAGTCACCCTTTACATCAGGATCCCACCCTGTGATATCGAGTCACCCCTGCAGCAATGTGTTCACCTGCCCTCATGGGCAGAACCCTTGACCTAGGCCGCTCTCAAAGGTCCTATCACTCACCACGACCGCAGAGGGATTTCAGCTTTAGCATGGTTGGGGGGCGGAGACCTCAGAGCCAAGCACCTGAAGTTAGGGGTCCAGGTTTAATAACTGCTCGGTCCAATGTAGCACAGTAAAAGCAAAGTTTCTCCCTCCTTAGCCCTCCCCACAGGGCTCAGTCCAGCTCCTGGCCCTTGGCACAGTGCTCCAGAGCCAGAAAGAAGTGCTCCTGGGGAGTCCTTGGGAATGAACCACCAGCCAATCAACCAGGCAATGCTTCTCTGGCAGCCAGCAGGGGCACCGGGGGCTCCCTAAATGCTGGCAGTGTACAAGTGCTTGGTAAATGTTTGTTGAGTCAGGGCACGGTTTTTCCAGGCTTGTTTATGAATGTCAGAGCACTTTACTCGGGCACTTGGCCTTGTCTTGTTCTGGTCACCTCTGTAAGACTTGACTTCTTGGGCCACACTCAGGTTTAATGAGACAAGGGAGCAAGATAAAGGGGTACAGATTCTGGGTTCAAGTTGCCTGAGCTTAAATCCTGTCTCTTTCATGTTTTACTATGTAACACTATATGAGCCACTCACTCCCTCTATGCCTCAACTTACCCATCTACAAAATGGGGCCAAATCCTAGCTCTTTTCTGAGTTGCCGTGAGGTTTAGATAAGTTGATTTAATATTTAGGATTACACCCATATTATACAATTAATA
Source organism: Peromyscus leucopus (assembly GCF_004664715.2). NCBI lineage: Eukaryota > Metazoa > Chordata > Mammalia > Rodentia > Cricetidae > Peromyscus > Peromyscus leucopus. The sequence goes on from NC_051081.1 coordinate 33,533,597, forward strand.
ATGTATCTGCTGTCCTAATGAGTTTTATTATTGCCCTAAAACTCTTACAATGTAAAAATCAAGAGGCCAGAACCTTGAGCTGGCTTGAGGTAACTCAGCAATAGAATACTTGCCTAGCATGTGCAAGGGCTCTAAGTTCAGTTCCAAGCATCATTTAAAAAAAAAAAAAAAAAGGTGATGGTGGTGGTGATGATGAATTTAACATTTGAAAGGCTAACATCAATACTCCATTAGCTAGGCCCACATTTCCAGAGGGTTCTTTTTGCCTCACAAGGAGGTCTAGACTTGGTATGCAGTGAAAAGCATGTAAGAGGTCATGCATGAGAAGAAAAGAGGCCTGGCTGGTCAGTCTGTCTGTCCTCCTGAGGCTCCCTTCTCTACAAAGGGACAGAGGGACCCCAGCATTATCCCAGGTGTCCCACTTAGTGAAGCCCTGAGGCCACCAGGCCACGTTATCCTCAGACTACTTGAAAGCCACAGAACTGTATGTGTCATTTTAAAAAAAAAGGCCGGGCGGTGGTGGCACACGCCTTTAATCCCAGCACTCGGGAGGCAGAGCCAGGTGGATCTCTGTGAGTTCGAGGCCAGCCTGGACTACCAAGTGAGTTCCAGGAAAGGCGCAAAGCTACACAGAGAAACCCTGTCTCGAAAAAACAAAAACAAAACAAAACAAAAAAAAAAAAGGAAAAGGAAAAGAGAAAAAGAACCGTTATTAACATTGGGCATCCTTCACTTTAGCTTTCTTTCTTGTTTTTATTTTTTTGACTCTTACTGTGCGGCTCTCAGAGATCTGCCTGTTTCTGCCTCCCCCTTCCTGTGCATGGCCGCATACGTAGTTGTGATATTACACATTTGAATTTGCATCCTGTTTAACCAAATCAGAGCATGCGCATTTGCATATGATGGCCCACTGGAGCCATAGGCTGCCCTGGAGTACACACACCTCTGCAGGTGGGTCAATTCCCCTCCTCCTGTTTTGTGGGATGACCACACCCAGTTTGGGCTGCACAGAGGACTCCCATGTACCTTCAGTTACTGAACGGTGATAACTGTCCCCGGTTGGTCATCAAGCCACTGTGCACATTGCCGTGGCTTTCACACTTTCCTTTTAAAATTCTTCTATGGGGAGACGGTTCCATCGATAAAGGACTCGACATACAAGCTTGTCGACCTGAGTTCTATGCCCAGAACACACACACACACACACACACACACACACACACACACACACACCTGGGACAACAGTGTGTTCTTAGAATCTCAGCACTGAGGAGTTGGAAACAGGTGAGTCCCTGGGGGCTTACTTATTCCAGGTCACAGTGAGAGATTCAATCTCAAAAAATGAGGTAGAAAGCTCCCAAAAAACTGCACATAGACACAGACACAGACACACACACACACACACACACACACACACACACACACACACACACACACTTTTATGAGTTGGTACTTGTCATAAGTGGATTATAGTCCTTTCAAATGCTTCAGATTTTTCTATTTCCCAATAATTAAAAGCATGATTTTTTTTTTTTCTTCTTGGTCTTTTTTGAGACAGGGTTGCTCTGTGTAGCCCTGGCTGTTCTGGAACTCACTCTGTAGATCACGCTGGCCTTGAACCAGATCCTCCTTCCTCAGCCTCCCGAGTGCTAGGGTTAAACCCATGAGCCGCCACTGCCCGGCCCAACAAGCATGATTTTTATAGAAAAGAATGAGATTTCATGTTAAGTAACTAGTAAGGCTACAAAGGAGCATTAAAAACTGGTTCCTGTTTACTTGCTTTCTCTCTGAATTTTTTAGACAGGGGCTCACGTACAACTCAGATTGGCCCTAACTCATGTTAATCCTCCTGTCTCCGCCTCCCAAAATGCTGATATTACAGGTATGGACCATGAATGTCTGTCTGCCCTGAATAGAACTAAAGGAAAGAGTCCACATCAAAACCAGACTCACTTGTGGCTTTTCACTGGGTGAACTTGGACACCTATGGGCTTTTTTTTTTTTTTTTTTTGAGGGTTTGATATGTTGGAGAGGCATCTGGATGCAGAGTCTAAGCCCGTTGACAACATGACGCCAGTCATATGATTTACAGACATTTAAAGTCAGAAGGCAAACAACAAAACTAGATCCAAGCCTACCCCCACCCCAAGCTTATCTGGCCTCTCCAGCACTGGCCAGAGGCAGAGCTAAATTGAGAGCTCCTCTTGGCTATGAGACACCAGAACGTCAAGGTCATCTGGGGAAGGCAGAGCTATCTGCAGCCTGAGGTTTCCATCAGGCAAATATCTCCTCCACCTAACCCAACGGTAACAGCGCCCAATGGGGCCAACCAGTCTGCTCCGGCGCTTCCTTAATCCTCAGAAACGCTCCCCTGAAATCACGTCTCAGTGTCTAGTAGGGAAAAACGGCACTGAGCCTCAAGTTCAGAGAAATCAGAAGCAGGAAGTGGATGATGACCGGCAGAGGCCAGGCTGCAAGCTGCCCAGTCTCCTTCCTGTCCACCTAAAGGGGACAGCCGCGGCAACTAACACCTGATATGTCAGCCAATGTCACCCCCAAGCCACCAACCCTCAGGGCAACCAAGGAAGACACGATTGGGGCTGACGAGACCACGCTGTCAATGAATTTCAGAATCAAGCAGCATCTTCAGCGTCGTCCTAGGAAAGGCAGCCCCACCCCCACCCACCCCGTTTAGCTGTGCCATCTAGACTTGTCGCCAGAGGACAGCAGTCTCACTTGGCCTCCTTCTTGATCCTCCCGCCCCGCAATTAGCAGGAAACAGACTGGAGCATGCTGCGCCCTCACTCTGGCCTTCCCCATTTAAAAATGGCCCAGCATTTTACAGCCCACCTCCAGCCTGGAGCCCAAAATCTCCCGGGAGGGCCACGGAGAGGCAGGCTGTGGAGACAGCCCCTCTTAAGAGGGGTCCAAAGGACCACTAGAATTACCAGGCTTAGCTGAGTAGTTTGGGAAGACTGTATTCATTTTCTGTCTCCACTGCCCGAGGCTCTGCAGCGACCACCCAAAGCTCTGGGCAATGGGACGTTCACTCGAGTCTCCCCCGAGCTACGTTCAGCTCAATCTAATCAATGAAAGCCCTTCCTGGGGACAACATGGTTCTCCCCTTGGTACTCACTGGGGGCAATTAAATTCTCCATGTTGCTGCTAACCTAAATCCTTAAGCTTGCCGCTTTATCGTCAAAAACACCTTCAGAGTCCGTGTTGCTAGTGGGACTGAGGCGGTGTGTGACACAGCAAAGCCAGGTGGCCCAGAGCACTCATTCCCACGCCTGCTCAACCACCACCACACCCGGAGCCAAGATAGCACGCTGCACCTTGTAGGCTCCGCGGGAGCTTTCGAGAGGGGTTTATGGGGTTCCCTCGGACCTTTGAGGCCAGCACTATTCCATCTCAAACCTCAGCGCTGACCTGAGGAGTAGAGAAGACAGCCCCCCAGCTGACCTGAGGAGTAGAGAAGACAGGCCCCCCAACACACACACACCAGCATCATTCTCCCTGCATCAGTCTCTGCCTGGCGGACCAGAAGGACTGTTTACAGCTGTATCCAAGAGGACTTTGCCCCAATGGGGAGAACCACATAGCAAAAACCCTGCTTGCAATGTGCTGGTCCCCACGGGTCTCTGTGTTAGGAGCCTGGTCCCCAGCGTGGAAATGCTGGAAAGTGACGAGGCTTTCAGGAAGTAGAGGTTAGCAGAAAGTAATGAGGGCATGAGGAGCACCGCCCTTGGAGGGGATTAAGACAGGCCTTGAGAAGTGAATTAGTTTCCACATATTTTCTTTAAAAAACAAATAGCCCCCGCCCCATGTGTGTGGCGGCGCACGCGTGCGCGTGCGTGCGTGTGCGTGTGTGTCAGAGGCAACCTCAGATGTCAGTCTTTGCCTTCCACTTTGTTTGAGACCTGTGTTTAACCCCTGCATTCACCAGGGTAACTGAGCTTCCCAAGATACTCCCTATCTCTGCCTCCCATTTCTCCACAGGAGCACGGGCGTTACGGGCGTTCAGGTTTCCATGTCCCACTTGAAGTGGGTTCTGGGATCTGAAATTGTGCACTCAAACCGAAAACAATTTATTTACTGAAAACTGCCACCTTCCTTCCTGGTGTCTATCTTCCTGTCTGACCTTTTAATCTCTTCCACAGGAACTCCCACCATTGTGACATCATCCACCAGTGTGATGTCATCCACCATTGTGACACCATCCACCATTGTGATGTCATCCACCATTGTGATATCATCCACCAGTGTGATGTCATCCACCAGTGTGATGTCATCCACCATTGTGATGTCATCCACAAGTGTGATGTCATCCACCAGTGTGATGTCATCCACCATTGTGATGTCATCCATGACTGTGACATCATCCACCAGTGTGATGTCGTCCACCATTGTGACATCATCCACCAGTGTGCCACCATCCACCACTGTGACATCATCTACCAGTGTGATGTCATTCACTGTGAGATCTTCAATAAAGCTGATCAGAAACTGGTGCCATGCTCTTGGACCTCTAGAACCATGACTTAAATTTCTTTATATATATAAACTTCCCAGCCTTTGTTGTAGTAGCAGAAAGCAGACTAATACACAGGCCACACCCAGGTCTACTGCTTTCCAGGGTACTCATCCTAGGTGAGTACAGCAGATCCTCGGGTAGAGAGAATCTGACTCTTAGAACTATGGGAGACACTAAATTCTGTTGTCCAGAGTGCCAGGCTCTTCCATGTTAGGGAAGGTTAGCTCAGTAGCAAAGAGCAGGCTGAAGCCCTTGGCGGAGGAAGAGTTAAAATGAGTCCACTCCCCAGACATGAGTGATCATCCTCCTCCGATACCTAAAACCCATTCTGCTTTGTGTAGGTTTTCCCAATAAATCCAGGGACCGCGGTGATTTACCAAGAGCCTTGATTATTGGCAACAGCAATCTCACTCACCCAGAGCAGCTCAGGGAACAAGCTGTAATTTAGGGCTCAATTTGTATTGTTTGTTCCGTGGCAACAAACTCAGCAAATCATAAATTTCCTCCGCGATGAAATGTGGAAATGGACAATATTTATGAACTCAGGAGAGAGAGGAGGGCTTGACCAAGCTTTTGATTTGTAACTGAAACTCCTCCTGGTGGTGCTAGCCAAGGACACAGCCTGCTGTCCCGGGCCCAGGAACTGGGCTCTGGCCAAGGCATGGGGAGGGAGGAGAGGAGAGTGTGCCAGGGATGTCTCACCCAAGACGTTCTGTGAATGTGGAGACCAGGTGCTATCTTGTCCCCATCCGATATACAGCAAAGGTGATCTTCAGACCCAAGTTCCTTCACACGAGCCCAGACAGAAGCCTACTAAGGTACTTCTTTCTAGTTTCAAACGTGCCCTTCCCTCTAGGGATATGCTAAATATCACCTTCTAGCCAGGAACGGCAATGGAGATGCACCAGAGTCCACCTGACATTGGGGAACTGAGTCGTGATGCTGTAAAGTGCACAGGATCTGACATGCTCTTGCTTCTCGTGATGGCTGCCCACTGCACCTTCCTTTCTTCCTCCGTCCTCCGCTCCTCTCTTACAGTCCATCACCAACCCCTGGCACAGACAGGCCTTGCCAAGCACTCCTCACTCACCACTGTGGTGCCCTGTGTGGCCCTGAGAAGTCATTTTCCTCATGTGACCGACTACAGGGAGGCTAGACCAAATCCTCTCTCATCACCTCCATTCCAGACCATGCAGTGCCTGGGAGTCTGTGGTGGTTTGAATAAGAATGGCCCCACAGACTCATATATTTAAATGCTTGATCATTAGGGGGTGGTACTACTTGAGAGGGATTAGGAGGCGTGGCCTTGTTGGAGTAGGTGTGGCCTTGATGGAGGAAGTGTGTGAGTGGGGGAAGGCTTTGGAGTTCAAAAGTTCAAGCCAGTCCCAGTGTCTGTATCTTCCTGCTTTCTGAGGACCCAGATGTAGATGCCTCATCTACTTCTTCAGCACCATGTCGGCCTGTGTACCTCCATGCGTCCCACCAAGGGGATAATGTACTAAACAAACCTCTGGAACAGCCAGCCCCAATTACTTTCTTGTATAAGAGTTGCTGTGGGGGGCTGGAGAGATGGCTCAGAGGTTAAGAGCACTGGCTGCTCTTCCAGAGGTCCTGAGCTCAATTCCCAGCAACCACATGGTGGCTCACAACCATCTGTAATGAGATCTGGCACACAGACAGAACACTGTATACATAATAAATAAATAAATAAATATATATAAATAAATAAATAAATATAAAAAAAGGGTTGCTGTGGTCTCTTCACGGCATTAGAACAATGACTAAGACATAGACAGAACATGGAAAAAGCCTCCAGCCAGGACCGTGGGGGCCCTACAATGTCAACCCCTGCTCTGTACAGCCTCAGACAAACCAACCAGGGTTGTCTGCCACTCATCTGACCCCCACACACAAGACGATGCGTGCGGTGGCTCCGGTGCCGGTGCCTCCCGCAGCCCCACGGGGACCGCAGTGGGATGCTCACCCAGGCTGTCCATCATGGCGTCCAGCACAGTGGAGGCAGCAGTGGAAATCCCAGAGTTCTTAGAGTTGAGGTTGTCGGCCACTGCAATGATGAGGGACAGCAGTATGGGATGGATGCTCTCTTTCAGGATGGGGAGCATCTGGGCGAGGGATTCCAATGCCCACTGGTTCACTTTCTTGTTGGAATCCTGAAGCCTTGGGGTAAAAGTGTCAAAGACCTATTGAGGGAAAAAAAAAAAATCAAAGAGTTCGTGGACACTCGGGCTTGGCAGGAGTTGGCTGGGTTTCCTCCCGCATCCCCGAAAGGGGTCCCCCGACCTGTACTAGCACATCCCCAATGAAGAAGAGCTCATCTCCTCGGAAGGGGAACGAGCCAAAAAGGAGGGACGGATGTGTACAGCGCATTCTTCACATGTCAAACATCCAGAGCATCGGGGTAAGCCCTCTTCACCGTTTCACACTGATGACCTTAGCAACCCATGCTGCTGTTATAACTCTCCACTCTCTCATCAACAACGAAGGCTCACAGAGGTTACTGAGTCTCTTCAGACCACACAGCTAGTAGGGAACCTGACTCAGCCTAGGTTCCCACCTGCCTGTCAGCATCACTCCCAGTGTGTCCAGCCTGTTACCCAGCCTGTCCATCATTCATGACCCAGCCGCTGCCCAACCACAGGCTCTGATACCAAATATTATGCAAATAACTAACCGGATGTGACCCACGATCTTGACAACGGCACCCTCTCTGGCAGAGGGATGGAAGCCAAGCAGGGGATCTCTGAGCACTCTAAAGATGTGCTCAACCCCACAGTCACATCCAACTAGCCATTCGACATTACAAAGACCATATGAAAAGTGAGCACTTGCCGGGCAGTGGTGGCGCATGCCTTTAATCCCAGCACTTGGGAGGCACAGTCGGGGGATCTCTGTGAGTTCAAGGCCAGCCTGGGCTACCAAGTGAGTTCCAGGAAAGGCGCAAAGCTAACAGTGAGCACTTAGCGCCAGGCTCTCCACACATCCCCTCCAAACCAGTTCAGAGCTCTTCAGATTGAACCCATGAGGAGAAATCACAGAGGACAGGGGTGGGTGCTCACCTGGATGAGGTTGGCAGCAATAAGCTCTGGCTTAGCCTTGCAGTATTCAAGAAGCTTCCCGACACCTTCCATCCGAGCCGGAAACTCCTTGGCCTCCAGCAGCCTGGTCAGCTCCCGTAACTGCTCTGCCAACTCCGCACCACCCCGCATGGAGGAACGGAGTCCCATCAGCCGTGGGCCATTGGAGCCAAGCCTAGGCGGAAGCAGGGCCTGACCCCTGGGGAAGAGCCCAGGGGATGAACACAGCTCTCATCCCGAGCCACGTCCCACTGCTGGGTAAGGCAGAAACGGTGTCTCCTACAGCTTCGTCCAGACCCCACCTCTCTTCTAAATGCTGCTTTGAGGACACTGTACTTGGAAACTCTGGGCTTCTCTTTTCCTCAAAGGGCAACAAGCAAGGCTCTCTCTTCCTGAGTTTTACCCTCTCCCTTCCAAGGACATGTAAAGAATTGGGGGTAGGGAGGATAAGTGGAGTGTGTCATAGAAGATGACTGGTGCCAGTATTGGGGGAGGGGGTGTTGAGGATGGAACCCCCGGGTCTCATGCATGCTAGCTAAACAAGTGTTCTACCACAGAGAAGCACAGCCCAGCGAGAGTATATGTAACCTAAGAATAAGGGAAGATTCAAGACTCTGGAGGCCATCACACTTCTATATCTGCTTGGTCCCTTATTAGCTAGGCTCCTACACTCCTCCAGGAACAGAGAGGACTTGGATCACATGTCGAGATTGTTCAGCCATCATGAGAGAGGCTCCACATAGGATTCCTGCTTCCCACACTTAGGTCGAAGCCAGGGTCGCTGAGACCCTTCTCTAGACCCAAGTCCCACCCAACAGGTTCCAATACCCTCCATTCTATCACTTGTTTCCACATCTCACATTCTTGCCTCCTGAAAACCAAGAGCTGTGCTTGGGTCCTGAGGACAGAGATGAGATACACAGTCTTTGCCTTAAGCGTCTCACGAACATAAGGGAGACAGAGGTATGAAGAACAGGAACAGCGGTCTACTCTGAGGAAATGGGGCCACAGTGTCAGAGAATGTCTGGGAGAAGGTAAGAGGCAAGCTGCATGTTGTAGAATCAACAAGCAAGTTCTAGGTGCTCAGGAGATATGAAGACAGAAGGTAGCAGGGGAAGAAAGCATGAGGAGGAGAAGGCTGGGAAGTGATCCAGTCTCGGGAGGCAGAGTACCAGAGTACAGGCCATCACTGAAGAGCTGGGCAGGACTTTCCCTGGCATCCCACTATGGTCAGCTGGGATCCTCACAGGGCATGGTAGAAGGGTTCATATTTCAAGCAGAGGATTCCTGCTTCATTTTCAACTGATCCAATTACACACCCTCCAACCCTCCAGCCCTCCAGCAAGGTCTTTTGTCTGCCTGTGTCCAGCTCTGCCTGGGAACGAGTCCCAAGCTGACCAGCCTAGTGGCTAAAGGACATGTTGATCTAAGTGAACAAGGAGATGCTGAGCTTCTAAGGAGAGCCTGGCCAATGCAGAGTCCCCTCAGCTAAGACTACCCGACTCAGTGTCTCTGGCAGATGCTGCCAAGCCAGGATTGGTTCTGCCTAAGACGTGGGACAGGGAATATACCCCACAATCCATCATTATAGACACAAACCCAACTAGGTTAAAGCATGCCCCAGTCCACAATCAACCCCATGGGCAAGTAAGACACCGTTGGCAGCTTTGGTCATGGGGCCCCAGAGACATACCCCTCCTGACCGGGCAATCCGTTCTCACACACCACCAAACTCTTGGACACCTTGCGGCCCTTGGCAGATGGAAGTCCATGATGGTCTTGTATTCCCTTGAGAAACAGACGCAGAACGTAAGCCAAAGGGGGTGGTTTGATGTTCCAGTATAAAGCATAACAAGATGGATAATCTTTCCACCTGGGAGCACCCCCAAAGGCACAGTCTAGAGTCCTGGAGGTAGCTGGGCAGAGACCAAGATCTTCACTCAAGACAAAAAGGAATGGGGGCCCAGGAGCTTGAGATACATAGGGCAGACCTGAGTATAGGCACTGGGAAGAGGAAACACAACCCTAACCCTGAGTCATGATGAAACGGAAGGTTCTGGAACCCCAACTCATTCCCCGCACCTACAATGAGGACTGTCGGCCACTTGAGTTCCAGTAACTCACCCGCTGTCTGATGGCCGCCATGACTTTCCGCAGGTCATGAGACGGGAGGGACTGTTTCAGAAATGCATCAAACTTCGCATTTGCCATCAAGATATTCACCATCTTCCGGCCATAAAACCTGCCACCGGGGGAAAAAAAATAAATGAAGAAACAGCCACGGAAAGGCCCAATAAATCCACTCTACGGCTTTATACAACTTTCCCAATTATAACAGGAGAGGTTGGCATACTTCTAATTAGGAAAGCAATCCCTACCCAGTTAAAAATTAGATTCATAAAAGAGTAAACATCATCCATAATGCCATTACCAAGAGGAAATCACTATTAAATTTTAATATATTTTCTTAGTCTTTTTTTTCCTATGCATTTACATTTTAATAGATAGCGGAATACATGGGTAACTGGCCTACAGCCTTTTCTCTTTCTTATTAATCATCTTCCCAGGCTATGTAATATTCTTCATATGCACCTTTTTTTCCCAAGATTTTCTAAAATTTATGTGTATGTGTCTAGATGTATGTGTGTGCAGGTACCCACAGAGTCCAAAAGAGGGTGTCGGAGCGCCTGGAATGATGGGTAGTTATAAGCTGTGCAATGTAGGTCCAGGGAATCGAATCTGGGTTCTCTGAAAGCACTCTCAGAGGTACCTGTCCACAACCTTACCCCAGAGCCACAAACAAGACAATATTGGCAGCACTGGCCATGGACAGCCACACCCTTCCTCACTGGGAGAGAGTTCTCAGCCACGAAGCCATCTCTCCAGCCCCATGGGTATCGTTTTAACAGCTATCCATTATAGCTATTTACTCAATATACCCAAGACCCAATAGCTATATAGCTATATGTCCAATAGCAGAATATTTACTATCCTGCTGCATGGCTATCAGAAATGTTGGTAAGTTTTTTCCCACTGGTTTGGGACACTTAAAAATCTGGGGAAGGGTACAGGAGGGAGCAGCCAGCTCTTCCTGGTGAATAGTGCTGGCTGGGTAAGAGAATCAAAAAGAGTTTGGGTTTGGGACTCAACGGGTGAGCGAGACTTCATTCTTAGGATAGGACTAGGAAGCAAGGGGGCATTCTAAAGTCTACAACGTGGTCTGATAAAACAGCCAGATATGGTTGGAGAATACGAGGCCAAAAGAAGCCAGTGTTTTAGGGCAATGTGAAAGGCCTGGGCTTTGGCCTGCAGGCAACAGGAAGCTAAGAAATGGTCAAATAGTCATGTTAGTCAACATATCTCCAGGCAATAAAGATGTCTCATTGCCTATAACTCCAGCTTCAGGGGATTTCTCATTCTTTTTTGACCTCCATGGTCACCCCATCTCTCTCTCTCTCTCTCTCTCTCTCTCTCTCTCTCTCTCTCTCTCTCTCTCTCTCTCACACACACACACACACACACACACACACACACACACAAAATAAATAAATAAATAAATAAATGTTTTAGCTCTGGCAAGAAGTGAGTGTCGAGGAGGCAAGATTGGGAGCTTGGAGATCTGTTAGGAGGCCACCATCACAGAGCAGGCAAGAGATGAAATCCTGAAATACTCCACAAAATGAAAATAAGATAAGGACAGTCAGGTTCAAGGGCTGATAAAGGGGCTTTCTGTGGATATCGTTCTGTATAAACAAAATGCTGATTGGCCAGTAGCCAGGCAGGAAGTATAGGCGGGACAAGCAGAGAAGAGAATTCTGGGAACAGGAAGACTGAAGAGAGACACTGCCAGCCGCCACCATGAGTACCAACATGTAAGATACTGGTAAGTCACGAGTCATATGGCAAAGTATAGATTAATAGAAATGGGTTCATTTAAGATAGAAGAACTAGATAGCAAGAAGCCTGCCACGGCCATACAGTTTGTAAGCAATATAAGTCTCTGTGTGTTTACTCGGTTGGGTCTGAGAGGCTGCGGGACTGGCGGGTGAGAAAGAATTGTCCTGACCGTGGGCCAGGCAGGAAAACTCTAGCTACAGGGGCTGAAATCGCCAAGGACTGCCAAGCCATCTGGAGATGGAGTAGAAAGCAATAGAACGATCATATTCCACACAACCTAAGACTCTGGTTTATAAAATGCATCGCTACTTTATTTTCCACCAAGGAAAACGGGGACAGGAAAATGCTAGCAGTTTCCACTGTGTTCACTGTCACTGCCCCGTGTGACGGTTGCCAGAGGAACCAAGGTCACATTATTGTGGTCTCTTCCTTCCTCTGGGGGGCATTCCTGCTTTGCAAAAAAAAAAAAAATGTGGGGCCATTCCTTCCACACGAAGTCTTGCTTAACTCATGTCCCACAGCCGTCCCGACGCTCTGTGTAACTTTTCACTGCTTTTCCTCTGGTTTCAGTGCCAAGAGACAGTATGACCCTTCTAAGGGAAAGAGGGGTTAGCTCAACATCCTCTGAACAGCACCCGAAGGGACCTCTTAAAATAAACCCCACAGTCAATGAGCAAGGAAAAGTCCCTAGCATCAATCCTACAGTACAAACTGTAATTCCAAAGGTCATGTGAGGAGCAACGGGCGGCAGGGACCACGGAGTTTGCAAATGTGCAGGTAGAAAACAAACCCAGGCACAGTCACCAGCCGGGCACCAGCTACTGGGAGAGGCTCGCCTCAGACTAGAGCGTGTGTGTGTGGTGTGTGCGTGTGTGCGCACGTGTGTGTGTGTGTGTGTGTGTGTGTGTGTATGTGTGTGTGTGCGTGTGTGTGTCAATATCAAAGACCCTGCGATGGAGAGGACAATGTGTCGGGGAGGGGTTCAGTAAAGAATGAGAATCCCGCAGAGCGGTGGCGGCACACGCCTTGAATCCCAGCACTCGGGAAGCAGAGCCAGGCGGATCTCTGTGAGTTCGAGGCCAGCCTGGTCTACAGATGGAGTTCTAGGAAAGGCACAAAGTTACACAGAGAAAACCTGTCTTGAAAAACCAAAAAAAAAAAAAAAAAAAAGAATGAGAATCCCTATTTTGTGCCTTAGGTGACTTGGTAAGTAATGGTGACTTTGAACAACAGAGGGATACAACCCAAGAAGCAGGCTTAGGAAAAAGCAAAAAGTTCTTTTTTTCTTAAAGATGTATTTATTTATGTATAGTGTTCTGTCTGCATGTATGTCTGCAGGCCAGAAGAGGGCGCCAGATCTCATTACAGATGGCTGTGAGCTACCATGTGGTTGCTGGGAATCAAACTCAGGACCTTTGGGAAAGTAGCCAGTGCTCTTAACCTCTGAGCCATTTCTCCAGCCCACAAAAAGTTCTCTTGAGGACACTTTACACTGAAGACAGGAGTGTGGCATCCAGGGATGGGTGCCCTGGTGGGATTAGAAGAATCTGATGCTGGAGGCAGAAGAGCCAGGGAGAGGAGAAGGGAGGATGTGATGGTTAGCTTTCCTCAGCAACTTGACATAATTGGAGTCACCGGGAAAGGGAGTCTCAAGAGGAATGGTCTAGATGAAGTTGGCCTGTGGGCGCACCTGTGAGGGCTGGTCTTCGTTGAGTCATTGCGATGGGAAGTCACATCTGCAATGTGGCCCATTTTATAGGCCCTGGACTGACTAAAAGGAAAGCACCATGTAGCGTGAAATCTAATTGGTCTTAGTAATAAACACCTGGAGTCAGATATCAGGGTAAATGCTGAAAGGTCAGGGAAGTAAAGGAGCAGCCACTAGAGAGACTTCTTACCTCTAGGAATCCTCAGACCGAAAAGGGCTGAGCTCCTGTCTCCACCCCACCTTATTACTGCCTCTCTCTACCCAGCCATATCACTTCCTGTCTCCTCTTCCCAAGTGCTGGGATCAAAGGCATGTGCCTCCCAAGTGCTGGGATCAAAGGCATGTGCCTCCCAAGTACTGGGATCAAAGGCATGAGATCCCAAGTGCTGGGATTAAAGGCATGTGCCTCCCAAGTACTGGGATCAAAGGCATGAGATCCCAAGTGCTGGGATTAAAGGCATGTGCCTCCCAAGTACTGGGATCAAAGGCATGAGATCCCAAGTGCTGGGATTAAAGGTGCGTGCCACCACTGCCTGGCCTCTAGTGGCTAGCCCCACACTCTGATCTCTAGGCAAGCTTTATCTGTTAGAGCACAAACAAAGTATTACCACAGAGCGGGCTGAGCACATGTTTGCATGCCTTAATTCACTGCTTTGTGCTCTTGCCTGTGCGTGTGCAACGTGACTAGCTGCTTTGGGCTCCCACTGCTCTGTCTGCCCCACACCTGAAATTTTGAGCACCCCCCCCAAAAAAAAACCCTTTTCTCCTTTGAGGTGTTTGTGTTGAGTATTTTATCACAGCAATGGGAGGTGAAACTAAGACAGAGGACTAAGACCATGCCAAGGCCATCTCCAGATACTAGGCAGAATGGAGAACTGGTCCTAAGAGGCGAGGAGAAGCAGGAAGTCCAGTGACTCCAGAAACCAGAGTACCATAAAGGAAAGAGACGTGGTTAGTGCCATCCACTGAGGGATTAGATTTGGGAAGACATTAGCTCTTGATTTCCATCCCTCTCAACAGCTACAGACAACCCCAAGAACTATAATGTTCCTCATTTCAGTGAACGTCATCGTCACTGACCCAGATGCTCAGTTTAAAACCCAAAGGTCACCTTCAATAGACCTCTGAAACCCTCCCTGCCCATATCCTGATGGCTCTGCCTGCAAAACAGACCTAATGTCCTGAGCCCAGCCTCCAGGATCTCCTGCCAGGATTAGGGAAGAGCCATCTGTCTGCTGTCACATGGAAAACAAAGCCATCAGGAAGAACAATGGTGAGGCATCACTTTCTCCCCTCAGATCCATTCAAAGGGAAGGAGGAAATGAGGAAGGAATGGATATTGCCAGTCATTGGCCAGACCAAGGGGAGACAGACGGCACCTCAGGCATCAGGGTGGTCCTCAGGGGAAGCACTCTGGGTTATCCAGCGTGGCCACTGGAGAGTGGGTGGCAGGGCTGTGCTGGGGTTTATGCCAGAAGATTCCCACTCAGGAAACAAAGGGACCTGCAACACCCTGTAATGTGGTGGTGACGGAGAAGGGCAGGTACTTGAACTCTCCAGGGAACACGGAGGTGTGGACAGCTCATATGACCAACATACCACCTCAGCTCCACTGACTGGGGGGAAATGGGACCTCTAGAGCAGGGGCCTGGTGGCCTAAGTCCCCTGATCCATGCTCCCCATTCTCTGAAATGAAGGCATTAGACCGTCACCGTCATGTTCACACACAGACATAGCAATAACATCCCAGAAAATAAGAGGGTGGGATCGATGCAATCAACTGGGCCCCAACTCTGACTCTGGGAGACAGTCAGCCCCCCGACACACTTTAAAACCCTCTAGAACTCTCCCATCACACGGCCCCAGCTTTTCACCTTGGCCGCCAAGGTCCTTCACGATCTGGGCCTGTCGACCATACCAGGCCATTGTTTTCCTTGTCCAAGCTGTTTCCATCCTGGGCTCTTTATACTATCTCCTTTGCCTGGATTGCACGCTCAGAGATCCTCGGAGAACTAACTCCATCAACTTATCCCCGCACAGTTCTCCCTGGCCTCAGCCTCAAGTCTCTCCCCCAAATCTTCCGCTCCATTTTTCTGGCTTTTAACTTCTGTGTCCCTTATCTATAATCTTAAATGTTCATTATATTTATTGTTCGTTGTGTATCATTCTCAACCAGGAGGCAAGCTTCCACACAACAGAGGCTTAATTTTTCCTATTCATTTTCATATCCATACTTAGTAAAAAAAAAAAAAAAAACAGCTCTCAGTAAACACTCTCGCAAAAAAAAAAAAAAAAAAAAAAAGCGGCTGAATAGTCTGAGATTGGAGCTGGGGCAGATGGACACAAAGAATAGAGGAAATAGAAGGTAAAAAAGAGTGGTCACTGACCACTGCCTGGACAGGCTGGCTGCAATTCCAGAGGGAAGTGAGAACACAGCCAGAAGCAAAGGCTCCAGCCTCCATCCATCTGACTGTCCCTCTGCTAAACCCTGAGGACACTGAGCTGTGCAC
Organism: Peromyscus leucopus; assembly: GCF_004664715.2. NCBI lineage: Eukaryota > Metazoa > Chordata > Mammalia > Rodentia > Cricetidae > Peromyscus > Peromyscus leucopus. Next base: position 33,549,341 of record NC_051081.1, read on the forward strand.
CCAGGACCTGACCAGTGGCTTGTTCTCTTGGCCACGCCCAGTCCCGACTCCTGCCTTACCTGGTGTCTTGGTTAGAGTCCTGGGCCAGCCTCACCAGGTTGTGCACCAGCATATCTGTGTTGTCTCTAGAGCCTGAGAGAAGCTTCTCCGCACCAATCTGCTCCAGGACAGCCGAGAGATGCTTGGCGGTACATTTCCGGACTAAAGGGTTCCGATGGCTACGAGGAAACAGAATCATAGCCAAGAGGTTGGTCACAGGTGGCGGGGCGGGAGGGTGGAGGGGGGAGCCCCAGACTAACACACATGCAGTCTGTAACTGCAGACTGTAAACCCATGCCTGTGGCAGCCATGACTTTAAAACCTATCCTGTGTGACTGGGGGACAGGGGTGGTCTTTGAGTTCCCCATGACAGGGCTAAAGTTGACAACAGCATCAACAGGGAGCAGGAAGAACAGCTGGATGAAGCCACGAGACAGCCACGCCACTCTCAAGGCATTCCGGAGTCCAAGCGTTCGTTCCGCCACACCTGATGGTTGCCCTCTTTCTTCTACCTAGGAAAACCCTTCCTGATCAATGCTGCTTCTCCCTTCCCTAGTCCCTCAGGCAGAATTAGAGGCTCGCTCTGAGTCAGCACCTGCTTGGTCCTTGGTAAGCATAGTTGTGTTCTTGTATCCCCCCGACCCAAGTGAGGTTGCTATCTCTCTAGAACTGGATACCATCCACCATCTTGGTTGCATCTCCCAGGCTCCCTGCTGATGCTAAGCACTTGCATGGTGCTTAGTGACAGTGGCGTACACTCTTGGTCATTGAACAGGTGGCACCTGACCTCTGGTGAGAGAAGCTCACCAAAGTGTTGCCGCCTCTTTCAAACGTGGCTTCTGCGTCCACCAACTACCAGGCACTACTGACATGCCCCACACAGAAAAATACAGAGTCTCACTGTAGTGGGCATAGAGGAGAACATCAGAGCTGTGACCCACAAGTCTCTACATTGGCATCCTATCAGCAAGGTCCCCAGGAGACTCAAACACATAAGCCCTGTTGTGGGCATCTTGAGGACAAGTCTACCCTGGACCTTATTGACAGTGGTCAATTGTCACACTCCATGTCACACTCCAGGCACCATGCCAGGCTCATCTTATCCATCATCTCCCACCAACCACGAGTTTGCTGTTGTCCTCAATATGGCAGGCAGGGAAACTGAGGCAAAGAGGAACATCTAGCGAAGGCGCCATTTCTCCCACGTTCATTCAGCCACAGCCAGTGTCCAGTAACGTTGGGGAAAGCGGGCATTGTTCTGGATGCTGTGTCATGAAGCTACGCATTGACTCCTCCCAACCACTTTAGGGGAGAGACACCATTATTATCTCCATCAGCTGAGGAAGCAGAGGCCCGGGGAGAGGGAATGTGCCGATATAAGGCGTGAGTCCAGGTCGTTTGGACTGGAGCAGCTCATGCTCTGCAAACAGTTACTGGTACAACAGCCAGATGTGCTGGCAGGTGCGGCGGACTGTGGGTAGGCTGAGAAGCTCCTGCCTCCGTGGGATGACTGACTTACCTACGGGAGCAGGGGGGGTGTTTTGCCCTATGGGAGGAAAGGCTTGGGAAATGCCTTTGGTTTTGCTATGGATTTGGTTTTGACTTAAGGGGCAGTAAATCTGGCTCCAACAGTAGCCCCTCCCTCCTGAGAGAGGCCAGTTCTGTCCCCCGCTCTCCCTGCGTGTCCATGTTTCAGCAGAGAGAAGCACTGCTCCCCTGAGAGGGGCAGGAACCCCGAGGGAAGAGCCGAGGCTGCTTCTACAGCCTTGTCTCCCGAGCGTTGCCATGACCACCAAGCAGAACAACAACATCACCCTTCTCCTCCCACCCACACATACCCCATTGTCCCCAGCCTAGCCTAGGCAGGGTAGCAGGAGCCCACCGGACACAGGGTTTTGCTCCCTCCTGCTAAATGCGCGAGGCGCTTTCTGGGAAGCCTTCCACGGACGTCTTGGCGCACGGATGCCTGGCATCCCAAGATAACCTCTACAGCCACGGTTTCCGCTTCCTTCCTCCCCGTCCCTCTCTCCCATCCTTCCCTGCTCATTCCATATGCCAGGGCCTCTGCACACACACGCACACGCACACGCACATGCACGCACACCCCACATACTAGACACCCGCAGATGTGAGGGCCACCAGAGCGCGAGCAGGGGTCACATTTTCCACCATGGCACCCAGTGCCCGGTTGGCTGCCCGCTGGATGAACTCGCTGGCGTTCCCCATCTTCTGCAGAAGGCAGCGGGCAATCTCCTCAGCCTCCTGGTCCATGCTCTTCTTCAAAGACCGGAAGAGGTCTCCCAGGGTGCTGATGGCCAGGCGGGAGACCTTGGAGCGGAGGTTGGTGACCTTGGAGAGAGAGAGAGGAGAAGGGCCTCCAGGACAATGGTACCTTCCCGAGGCCTCTGAACACACCGTGTGGGCCCCTCTGCTGCCCCCTCACTCGGGCCGAGGCCCCATCATCCTTTGCCACAGTAGAAAAGAAAAACCTTTCGGCATCTTTGGGCAGAACAGCCTCGTTTTGTTATTATCACACTCCACTCCATTATCATCGCAACTATGAATTCCATTCTCAACAAGATCGGAAATGTGTACATTTGCTTTAAATTCGACATGTTCCCTCCAGGTCCGTGCTATGAACATTCATTCCCCAGCTGTCGGTGCCATTTGTAGGAAGATGGGGAACTTCCAGGAGGTGGAGCCTAACCAGTGAAAGTAGGTCACTAGGGCAGGCCTTTGACTGTTCTGGCCCCGCCCCTTTCTCCTCTGGAGCTCTCTGTTAGCCGTATCTGACTTTATGTGGACTAGTTGCTCTGTACACATAAAGACATTCCCACCTGCCACGCTTCCCAGCCACGATGGGTTGAAATCCCCCCAAAACCACGAGCTAAAATCTTTCCTCCCTTAGGCTCCCTCTCTCGGGACCAAGAAAAGCAGGAATGCAGCACATTTACAGAAAGGACTCCCTGGGTCCTCCACACCACACTCCCTCTGCGGAGGAAGAGACTAATCCTCCACCACATGACACAGTCCAGCCAAGAGTCAACACAATGTCCTCTGTATTCACAAGCGTCCCGCCCCTTCTAGGGCAGTCTGCTCCCAAGGGTGTAGACTGGCCTCTACAGGGATCAAGCTTGTGTTACCGGCTCTCAGGGCGGGACCTGGGCTGAGATCCAAGCCTTGGGAAATGCTACAACAGCCCCGAGGTTGAGGATCACCCCAGGGTATCCATCCCTCTTTAGACAAGTACAGAAGACAATGGACAGCGACTCCAAATGCTTCCACGCCCAGAGATTACAGGATTGCAGATAAAGAAAGCCTGAGTCTCAGGGCTGGTACCTGAGGGATGATAGGTGGGGACCTCCTCCTACCTCAGTGGCTGGAGGCCAATGAATAAGCAGAGATGGCCACGATCCAGAGATCCAGAGTCTCTCATGGCTGGGGTGTAACTCACCCAAACAGCTGTGCCAGGGAAAGGGTATGACTAGGGGACGTGGCGAAGTACAGAAGCTGTGGGCAGGCCTCACCTCCGCAGTCACTGCCAAGGACACATCATGCAGCCGGGTACCCAGGACCTCCGAGTGACAAGCTGCCAGGCGCTGGATGCTCGCCAGGCCCTTCTCCTTCATTTGCCTGAGAAGCAAGGCCAGGCCTGTCACGGGAGGGGAGGAGGAGGAGTCCTGTTTCTCGGCAGACAACCCCCCCCCCCAGCAAGTTGTGATTTCACAGCCTCAGAAGCAAGGTTTCTAGGGTGACGACACCCAGGCCCGGGGTCCTAGCAGGTCAATACAAGCTGGTTGATG